>NC_077246.1:23870000-24040000 GCF_947179165.1 Solanum dulcamara | reverse complement strand
AGCCACTTGATATTTTAGGATAAATCTCAAACAAAAAAGGAAGCACATAATTATTTGGAAAAAAAAAACCTACAAAAGAAACATTAGGAAATTCGATAAAAATAAAATAAAAACATTGTTGTGACCTCCGAAAATTTTGCACCATTATTTCTCAGTTATATTTTTACTTTTAATTTTTTTTTATTTTATATTCAATGTAACAATCCTTTGGTTCTTTTTACAGCAATTTTTATTTTTTACAAAAATATAAACAGTCAAATAGATATAACCGAAAATGTACTGCTAAGAATCCTATTTTATCACACAACTGCTGCAAAAGAAACGTCCTAGACCTCTTTTTCTTAACAGTTAATTCTCAATTAGTTTTTTTTTTTACCTTATCATCCATATACATAACTGATTCCATCTTTTACTGATGGGCAGTTTAATTTATTTGTAAGGCATTTTCGCAGTTTTTAATTCATTTGTAAGTCATTTTCACAGTAAGATTTTGAAAACCTCTTCATCTCACAACCCAATTTCCCCGTCAGTCCGTGAAAAAAAGAGGCAAGGAATTAGCAAGGCCTGCATGCGAACCCTGTTAAAAAAGAAGCATATGCTCAAAATGTTTCCAAAGTTCTTCTGAAAAATCAATTTGACTTATGTTGCTGAAGCACAAGGTACTCTTCCTCAATATTGTTTGTGCACTTCTTCTTTAAGTAAATTTTTGTTGCTTTTATCAATAAAACAGTATTTCTAACATGTTATTGATTCATTTGGTTTTTATGAAGATTTTGAATTGCCCATAGTTAGCTTTTAAAGTTTAATATAAGAAGAAAGTAACTTTTATTAATTGGTATTATTGCTTTCAAAATTTTGAATTTGAATTGATTTGAAATGAAATGGCATATATATTTTCACATTATACTCATACTAGCATATTGGTGGCGCTTATAACTTCTCGACTTTATTTTATTAATATTAAAAATAATTATTTATATAAATTACTTTTAAAAAGTTTTAATCTAAATCCTAATATTATTTGCTAACGTTAAATTATACATATACTAAAAAAACTTAAAATATATTTAAAAAGGGCTAAACAAATTCAAAAATTCATAAAATACAAGAAGAAACTTATAATAAATGAAAGGAGTAGAGGATGACCCCTTTTTTTATCTCTTAAATTTTTCTTTGCACTAAAAATAGTTTATTTTATGCGTGGTATATATAAATTTGATTGTAGTATTTTCTTAATTGATTATTAAAATTCATTTTTTTGTGAATTCTTATTTATGAAATTATATTTGATTAAATGAACATCGTCTTATTTTTCAGGACTAAACGAGAGAGGAGTGTGCTAAAGAGGTTGCAACATACTTTGTAAATTATATTTAGATTTTAGCTAAAAGCAGAGTCAATATTTTTAATACTATATTTTAGATTGATCTATGAATTTAAAATTTAATTAATTAGCACAAATATTAATTCAACACACATCATATATGCCATTAATCTTCACTACACTAAGAAAAGGAGAAGTTTTTAGAATAATATTTTGTGTCTTTGAAGAACATATCATCATTACACATAGATTAGGGTAACATTTTGTTAGCATTAAGTGTATATATAAAATCAAAATATTGTATACGATTATATATGCACTTTTGAAATAATAATAATTCGAATTAGTTATTTTAAATTTTAAAGTTATTATATTTTAAAATACCCATGCGTTGCACGGGTACGTGTATATTAATTTACATAAATGACAATTATTTCAGATTGAAGTCATACAACCAAATCTTTACTTGAAGTCAAACTTATTAAGTATAACTAAGATTATTTAATTTATAAATTTGAGACTTGGTGAAAAGTAATATTGTCTTGTCGATATTTATGTTAATATTTTAAAATTATAATTTAATTATAAAAACTACACTTTTAAAAATAGAGGGCCTCAGCGCAGCCCATAGCTCACGTAATTGTGGGTTGGGCTGATTGTTTCTTAGCCCGCCAAAATAATGGATCAGACCGGCCTGATCCGTAAAATTCCAAACTTGTATGGACTAGCCCGGATAGGCTGGGTCAATCCACATTGACAGGTCCATGTGAAACTTTCATTAATTATAAAGTTTAAATATTAGGATTTTTCTTTACCTAGTTTTTACTATAGTAGAAGCATGGGTAGAGCAGCTAATAGGGTTGTTCATGGCTATAGTTAAAAAATCAAATGGAACTGCAATTCAAACCAAATGGGTTAGAAAAATCAATATATTGTTTGGTTTAGTTAGGTTTGGCTTTAAATTATGAAAACAGATATTATTTATTTTGGTTTAGATTTTGCTAAAAATGAACAACAAAAATAACCAAATCGAATCGTAAAATTATATATATAAATTTCATAATTATTTATATATTATTCATAAATAAAATATAAATATTTTATTAAATTTTAATTAACTTAAATCTTTAACTTTATCATTTTATCAAGCCCAACACTTAAATTTTGGTATGTAATTTTCTTTTACCCCTCCCCTAGATAGTTCCTCAATTGTTGAGCTTAGGGTTAATTTTTTTGCTATAAAGATTTGATCTTTTGCTTTTTGCTGTATAATTACTTTAGTATTGTTTAACTAAATTTTTTTTCCATATAATAATAACTCTAGTATTGTTTAATTGATTAATTGAATCCACAATAACTTTTCTGTGTATTGTTCATGCACTAGGTATTTGCGTCTAATGAGATGCGTATGGTTTCAACAAATTAATTATTTAGCAGCTAGTATCAACATGCTTGCTTGTTGTCATTAAAATTTAATTCAAGGGCAATTTTAACTTTTCATTGCATCTATACATTCGTGTCTTTCATCCTCCATTTGAAAAGCCACGTAAGATACCACTTCATATGTACAAGCCACTACTTCGATAGAAAAGAAAAAGATATAAATTTATATGTCTTAGTCCTCAAGTAGAACAAAGAATAAGGTAAGTGGACGGCGAGAGTCTATCGAAGAAGACAAGTTGCTAAAAGTTTGGCCCAATTAAAGAAGTACTAAGAGCAGGAGGTGTCGGATGTAGATCCTATATAAATGTAGAAGCAAGGGTGAGCACCAACAACACGGTATTCAGTAAAATGAAAACTAAATCCTAAGTAAAACAATGCGGAAGATAGGTACTTCCAACCACAATCATCCACAACTACACACCTGTACTCAGACAGTCCAATCTATACAGTTTATATAACAATTATATCAAAATACTAGACAGTACACAAATAGAAAGTACAAATACGTTCTCATCGCTATACTCAGGCAAACACAAGAGATCTCAAATCACAATCAATCACAGGATGAAATAGATGCAAATGAAATATCAAATATCGTGATGCATGTCTGTCCTACTATACACATCCGTTGATCACCTCATACTGGAACCCATGGGGGACACACACAGACCATGTATCCACCAGAAAAGACCTCGGCCAATATCTGTCGGAAGAGACCTCGGCCAAAATATCCGCTGGAAGAGATTTTGGCCACCAAAAAAAACCTCGGCAAAGCACCTCAATCAGTAGGAAAATACAAAGTTCAACATACTTAAAAAAGGTTAGAATTCCACTTGCCTTAGCCAAAAGTCACGAACAATTCGAAATCACCACCTTTCCTCTCCGACGATACTCCAAATCACCACAATCTAATCAAATATAGACTCACAATCACATTTTGAAGCTATTGACACTGAAATCAAGCAATTTGGGTGAAAAGGGTAAAATGATCAAAAATCTCATATCGAAAATCTCGCTCGGAATTTGGTTATTTTTAGATGAAAATATTCATCAAGTAATCAGGAATCTAATGGTGAAAACCATTTAAAAAATGAGGTTAAAATAAGTTCAAAATCTCCATTTTTCTTTCAAAAGTTCATATTCAATAAAACCCAAAATCTCGAATTTAAAGTTTAAATTCGAAAATATTCAATAAAAATTAAAGGAAAGTGTTCAAAATACATTACCCAAAAATTTTGTTGTGAAACCTCTCGAAGAAATTGCCTAAACCGAGCTTGGATATTAAAAATGATAAAAATACCTTAAACCTCATCTAAACCCCTTTCTGACGTCGCTAAAGCGACAAGACATCGCTAAAGCGACAAGACGTCGCTAAAGCCACCACTGCTTTTGCGATCCGGAGCTCACTTAAGCGAACACCGCTTAAAAGGACTACCTCGCTAAAGCGACGAGGATGTCACTTAAGAGGACGTCGCTAAAGCGATGGGATATCGTTTAAGCGACCGTCGCTAAAGCGACCCTCCCTCACTAAAGCGAGTGCACCAGAGATCAATAACTCAAATTCTCTAAGTCTCCAAACTTCCGAAGCAACCATTGAGATTCGTTCGAAATCTCATGTACACAAACAATATATGCAATCCTACTAAATTGATGTTTCAGACTCAATGAAATTATCGAAATTTGAATTTGAGGACTCCTTGACCCGAAATCCAATAAGTCGCAACTAAGCTAGTTTCGACACTTGAAATACCCAGAATACCCTTGGGACCTCTAAAAATTATGACGAAACCATTTCTAGCGTTAGAATCACCTCCAAAACCATTGGAACCATCAAAAATCCAATTCGAGCACTCGAATCCCAAATGTTGACCAAAGTCAAACTTGGATCAAACTTTAACTCAATTTCCAACTTCGGACATAAATTCCACGTTTTAACTCCAAATATGATTCCGAAAACTCTCCTAAACCAATTTCTATATTCTGAAACTAATGAAATTGATGGAATTCCATTCCGAGACTCGAAACCCTAAATGACTTCGAAACTCAAAATTTGACAACTTAAGCCTTTAAAACCCATTTCTCAAGCAAAATCTCAACTTTTCACAAGATTTTTAAAAACTATCTTTTAGGCCCAACAAAAATACGGGAGGGATAAAATGATAATTTTATCGAAAATATCAAAAATGATCTTCTGGGTCATTACATATTTATAGGTTATAGATTGTGCTTTTATATTCTTAACACTTGAATGTGACAGATGCTTGAATGATAGAAACGCAAGCAGAGGTTATGTTATTTGCCGACAATCACTGCATGCAAACAAAATGTTCTTCAACTAGCCGGATGCTTTGTAATGATCCTGAAGGTGATTTTTGGTATTTTTATAAAATGACCATTTTATCACTCTTAGTAATTGCCTAGTGTCACGTTTGATCAGTATTCAAAGTCAGTTTTTTGAAATTCAGTAAAAAACTAAGATTTTTGGAGAAAAGTTGAGTTTTAGAAGCTTAAGTGGTGAAATAGTGATTTTCGGGGTCATTTAAAATTTGAAGTCTCGTAATGGAATTTCATCAATTCCATCAATTTCATTAGCTCCAAAATATAGAATTAGGTCTAAGAGAGTTGACAAAATCAGATTTGGAGCCACGTCGTCGTTTTGAAGCCTTGAGTTGAGAATTCTTGAAATTTTGATCATAGAGTTGACTTTGGTCAAATTTAGTGTTTGGATGTTCAAAATTAAATTCTGATGACTCTGTTAGTTTTGCTGGATGATTTTAGGCATAGGAAGAATTCTTGTGTATTTATGAAAGCTTTAAGGGCGTTTTGATCTTTTTGAGGCATAGAGTTAGTTTAGTTGCAACTTGTTGGATTATGGGTCAAAAAGACCTTGAATCCAAATTCCGATGATTTCATTGAGTCTCGAACATCGAATTTAGCATGGTAGCATATATTATTTGTGTGTATGAAATTACAAACGAATCCCAATGGTCGATTATAAGACTTTTTGTGACTTGGTGAAATTTTGGATTGGTGAAATCTAATGTCTTCGCTTTAGCGAAGGGGACATCGTTTTAGCGGCCTCCACTTTAACGAAGGGGGTGTTGCTTTAGCGACCTCGGCTTAGGCTGACACCCTTCGCAAAAGCGAAGGGTTGGTAATGTTGTGGGCTTCGTGAAAGCGACCCTAATGTTTCTTAAGCGAAGATCGCGAAATAGAATCCAGTGTCTCTTAAGCGATATCTGAGGGGGATTTAGCGGGATTTATTCTTCCATTTTTGAGTTCTTAAGCTTGGAATAGGCGAATTCAAAGATGATATTTACGTAAAATCAATTGGGTAAGTTATTTTAACTTGTATCCTTCATAATTCAATGATTATACCTTGATTTTAATATCAAATTGGGGATTTTGGATTAAGGAAATGGTAATTTTCATCAAGAACATGGTATTTGAAAATTTTGGATTTATGGACTGATTTCAACCATGTTTTCGAAATGATTTTCGTCGTTGGGTTCCAAATGCTTTGGGTAATGCGTTTATGCAAAAATTTCTAGATTTAAATTCCATTTTCGAAAATTGGATTTTTGAGCCATTTTGACCCTTTTATCCGAATTTCATGATTTTGGTGTTATTAGCCGTAAATTGATTATGAACCACTATTTGGATAGATTGTGGTATTTTGATTTTGAATCGAAAAGGAAAGGCTCAAATACTTGATTGACCGGATATCGATTAAGGCAAGTGAACTTCTAAAACCCCATAAATCTTGTAGATTACTTGAACTTGCTTTCGATTATGTGTTGGAGTGAAATGGGAATAAGGTTTGGGATGATAATCATATGAATTATGCCTATTGAATGATCAGGGGAATAAATAGAACTATGTGTACTATGAATTGATCAAAAATATGGTTTCCTTGACTTAAACTTGACATGAACTTGATGAAATGCTATAATAGCCTAAATGTGATTATGAATTTATGAAATCATCACTTACTCATTGTTGATCTTGAGAATTGACTTATATATACTTGATCATCGATTGATCCTAAACGTGATAGAAGGGGTATTGAAATAGATATTTAATGATTTATATGATGTAAATGATGTAATTATTGATGTGGATATATTATTGATAGTATGATGTGAATTGCATTGATATGAATTGTCATGTGACTATGAGCACTATCATTTTCTCATTATTTGTATGAACATGCTTATCTCTATTGGTTTTGAAACATTGTGATGAGACTCGATTGATACTATGCCGATGGGAAATAGTTCCAACGGATTGATACTTATGCCGATGGAAAATGGTTCTGGCGGACTCATATTGAAAAGAAAATAGGGATCGAGCCGATCGTACGTGGCAGGAGTTATTATAAGAAAGATGGGATCGGGTAACACGTCCCCCCCCCCCATCATAGATGGTTCAGCCACACCCAATGCCACGAAATAATTGAGAACTACGACAGGATCGAATGCATTCTTGAGGATACATGGTCCTTGTGAGACACCTATGGGTTCCGATTTGTTAAACAGCGGATGTATATCATTAGATAAAACATGCATCATCGTGCGTCACATCACATTGCATTGCATTGCATCTTATCTGTCATCGTGAAATTGTGTATATGCCCCTATGTTCTGAGATTGATCTATTTGATGCAGGTATGACTTATTAGGTGATGATGATGAGTATTAATGATCTATTTTCTATATGAACTGTGTAGAATAGATTGGGTTGATTTCTGTGTAGGTTGCATTTGAGGAGGTTTGATTGGGATGAAAGAAGTTTTAATCTCTATTTTATTTATTTGATTTTCTTAGTTGGCTTGCTGAATATAGCGTTGTTTGGTACTCACTCCTTGCTGCCTACACCTGTGTAGGTCCCGAGCCCGAATAGTGACTTGCTTTCATTTCTTTTTATCAGAGGCCAGATAGAAGAGACTGAGAGGTAGCTGTTCATCACCGGCGACCCCTTGGTTCCTTTTTAAGACTTGTATTTATTTCTATTTTGGTCTATTTAGTGGCTTGTACATGTGATAACCAGTCCTTTTGGGGTGTTTTAGTTGACTAAGACTTATGCTCTTGTTTATTTATCTATCTATTTTAAACTGGTTCTGCTTTATTTTCCACAAATATTGGGCTTATGGCTAATTTGTCCGGTGGGAAAGGATAAACGCCATCACGCCTTGTCACGTTTCAAAACTAGGCCATGAGTGGCACCCACACTTAACCTCCTAGGTGGGAGAACCAACGATACAAACTTCAACTTACATTAACAATTCAACTTATAAACCACGACAATAATGCGAAAGCTCAATCTTATTAAAGTCAGAAATAACAAAAGCCACTAAAATCTATTACATAACATTCCCCAAAATCTGAAAGTCATCACATTAAGGACATCTAACTTCTAAAACTAAGTCTGCAAATGTCAAACACCGAATAGATAAAAAACATAATATGTCCGAAAACTAAGAACACCATGCCATAACTGTGAGAATCCATCACAAGCTAGATGGATAGCTCACCCAGAAATCTGACGAACTGGAGACTGACTAGAGCTGAGGTCGAGTCAAAGTCTGTGGAACACTCGCTGCACTCTACAAAATAAAACAAGAAAAGATACAATGCCTCAAATGGAGCCATATCAATACTCGAATGATGGCTATTATTATACGAAAACTCTGCCAGGGGTAGGAACTGATCCTAATGACCACCAAAATCTATCACGCATGCACGAAGCATATCTTCTAGTACTTGAATTGTCCTCTCAGACTGCCCATTGGTCTGAGGGTGAAATGCAGTACTAAGATCCAATCTAGTACTTAACTCAGCATGCAAGGTCTTCCAAAAGTTAGAAGTAAATTGCGTACCTCTATCTGATATGATAGAAAACGGAACTCCATGTAATCGAACAACCTCGCCGATATAGAGTTTGGCTAACTTCCCAGCATCATAAGTCACCTTGATTGAAATGAAGTGAGCACACTTAGTTAACCTATCAACAATTACCCATATCGAGTCAAACTTACCAAGGTCTTTGGAAGGCCGACCACAAAATCCATTGCAATCCTTTCCCACTTCCATTCAGGAATGGGCATTCTTTGAAGTGTCCCTCCAGGCCTTTGGTGCTCATATTTTACCTGCTGACAATTTGGAAAATGGGCAACAAAATCAACAATGTCATGCTTCATTCTGCTCTACCAATAATGTTGTCTCAGATCGCGATACATCTTAGTTGCACCAGGATGTATAGAGTACCTAGAACTGTGAGCCTCTACAAGAATAGTCTGAATCAAATTATCAATACGGGGCACACATACCCGCCCCTTAATCCTCAAGATGCCTTCTTCATCGATCACAGCCTCTTTGGCCTCTCCCTGCAAGACCATATCACGAATCCAGCTCAGCTTCTCATCCTCAAATTGCTTTTCTTTAATCTTGTCAAGGAAGGAAGATCTTGCCTCCACACAGACCAAGAATCCTCCTTTCTCATTTACTTCCAGCCTTATAAAGTTATTAGCCAGAGTTTGAACCTCTCTAGCCAATGTACGTCTGAAAATCTACAAATGAGCTAAACTTCCCATGCTCCCTGCTTTTCTGCTTAAGGCATCAAACAGTATATTAACTTTTCCCAGATGATAAAAAATAGTGATATCATAGTCCTTTAACAATTCCATCGACCTCCTCTGCCTCAAATTCAAGTCTCTCTGAGTGAACACATGTTGTAAGCTGGGATGATCTGTATATACTTCATACTTCACCCCATATAGATAATGTCTCCACTGCTTCAATGCAAATACAACCGCAGCTAACTTTAAATCATGAGTGGGGTAATTACGCTCATGCACCTTCAATTGCCTTGAAGCATAGGCAATTACCTTCTTTTCCTGCAATAGCACTGCACCTAAACCAGAATATAATGCATCACAATAAACAATGAAATTCTTACCTTCTACTGGCAGGGCAAGAATCGGTGTAGTAGTCAATAAGGTCTTGAGTTTCAGAAAGCTTTCTTCACACTCGTCCGACCATATAAATGGAATATTCTGCTTGGTCAGATTGGTCAGCCGGAAAGCAATAGAAGCAAATCCCTTGACGAATCGGCGATAGTAGCTAGCCAAACCAATAAAACTCCTTACCTCTGAGACATTAGTGGGCCTTGCCCAACTCTTCACAGCTTCAATCTTCTAGGGATCCACCATCACTCCATCCTTAGAAACGAAGTGCCCTAAGAAGGACACTGAATCAAGCTAGAACTCACACTTAGAGAATTTGGCATATAACCTTTTCTCCCTTAACAATCCCAGAACCAATCCTCAGATGCTCTTCATGTTCTTTTCTACTCTTTGAGTAGATCAAGATATCATCAATAAAAATAATAATAAAAAGGTCCAAATATGGCTTAAAGATTCTATTCATCAGACTCATGAAAGTAGCAGGCACATTTGTAAGCCCAAAAGACATTACCAAAAATTCATAGTGTCCATACCTGGTTCGAAAAGAAGTCTTTGGTACATCTGTTGCCCGTATTTTCAGTTGATGGTAACCGGACCTCAAATCAATTTTTGAGAAAACACAAGCACCCTCTAACTGATCGAATAAGTCATCAATGCGAGAAAGGGGATACTTATTTTTAATAGTCACCTTATTCACCTGCCTGTAGTCTATGCACATACGAAGGCTACCATCCTTTTTCTTCATAAATAAAATTGGAGTACCCCAAGGAGAGGCACTCGGTCTAATAAAACCTTTACCCAACAACTCCTGAAATTGGGCCTTCAACTCCCTCAACTCAGTCGGGACCATTCTATAAGGTGGAATGGAAATAGGGCGAGTGCCGGACTTCAGGTCGATACAAAAATATATATCCTTATCAGGTAGCATATCAGGTAAGTCTGCGGGGAAAACATTCATAAACTCACGCACTATTGAAATAGACTCAATCGATGACACTCCAGAACTGTCATTCCTGAGATGTGCTAGAAAGGCTAAACAACTCTTACTCACCAACCTCTTAGCACAAAGAAAAGAGATAATTCGAACTGGGGCGGGAAGATAGTCACCCTCCCATACCAACTGATCCATCCCAGGCTTGGCTAATGTCACAGTCTTAGCATTGCAATCTAAGACAGCAAAATTTGGAGAGAGCCAAGTCATACCCAAGATTACATCAAAGTCAACCATCTCTAAAATAATTAAATCTACATAAGTTTTGCTCCCCACAAAAGTCACAAGGCAAGACCTATACACTTTCTCAACTAGCACAAACTCACCAACAGGAGTAGAAACATGAATAGGCATGTCAAGTATGTCACAATGTAAATCGAGTCCATCAGCAAATGTGGAAGATACATAAGAAAATGTGGATCTATGATCAAATAATACAAAAGCAAAGCTATCGCAGACCAGAAGAGTACCTGTGATAACAGCATCGGATGCCTCTGCCTCTGACCTCCCGGGGAAAGCATAACAATAGGCTCTGTCGCCCATCTGACCATTTCCCTTGCTGGACTGTGCTCCAGTAGTTCCAACCTGCCCTCCACCCCGGTCGGACTGCCGACCACCACGACCTTGGCCACCACGTCCTCCAGAATGACGGCCCCTACCATAGCCGTCGTCTCCACCTCTAACTGTTGGGGCTCTATAACCCTGATCATGCCAAGTCTGACTCTGCCTTGGATAATATTTTCTGATATATCCAGGCTCACCACATCCGTAACAAGTCTTAGGGTCAAGAGTGGGTCTTTGTAAAGACGAAGAAGACTGAAGATAACCCCCAAAATTAGAAAAGGCCTGACTAGTCTTTAACGGACCTCCATCTGAAACCTGCAATAAAGACTGAATAGGACGGGTCGAATAATCTTCAAAACTCTGTCCTCTGGAGTAAGAACCACTAAACTCACCTCCCTTATGAAACTTCTTGAACGTTGTCTCTTTAACGAAGTTATCTGGCTTTACCCTCTCTACTTCTATCACAAAATCAACCACTTCCTGAAAAGATTTTACAGAAGCAGCAACTTGTAAAGCTGGAATCCGTAAATCTGACCTCAATCCCTTCACAAAGCGGCGAATCCGCTCTTCTGGAATGAAGCAAAGCTGAGTAGCATATCTGGCTAAGGCACGAAATTTGGCCTCATAAGCGGTAACAGATATCCTCCCCTACTCTATATTCAGGAACTCATCTCTCCTTCTATCCCTCAAGGTCCGGGGAATATACTTCTCCATGAAACAGTCAGAAAAGGTTGCCCAAGTCATAGGTGATGCCTCTGCTGGTTGGCACTCAACATGAGACCGCTACCATATTTTGGCGTCTCCCTAAAACTGATATGTCACAAACTCAACACCAAATTGCTCTACTATACCCATCTTATGAAGCAATTCATAACAATCAACAAGGAAATCGTAAGCATCCTCAGATTCAGTACCCCTGAAGACCGGGGGTTTCAACTTTAAGAATTTAACAAAGAGATCATGCTGGTCACTAGTCATTACCGGCCCTATAGTCAATCAAGGAAACATACTTGTTCCCAAGGACGCAATCATGAGAGGAGTCACAACAGCTGCATGTTGAACTCCTGGAATATGAGGTGTTTGGGCAGCTTGTCCCTGATCGGATAACCCACTGAGATAGGTGAGAACCTGGTGGATCATCTCTATAGTGCTAAGAAAATATTCGTAAAATTTACTAGCACATAAAAAACTCAGTTGATGCTTTCTCCTTCTCTCAGCATTAGCCATTATAGCACATAGAACTTCACTGCTACTACAGCACTTCGCTAATTCGAAGTGACTAAGTCTTAAACCTAAGAATAAATCATAGTATCATTCATGGCTTTAAATAGAAGGATATTGAAGATGAATGTGACGAAATGGCCGAAGAAGCTACAAAGAAGGACAAACCAGCTCATTTTGTTTTCATGTTGTTGGCTATAGTGCGTTAACATATTGTTTGTATTATTTTGTCTGCTACAAACTTTGAATTCATATTGCTCTCGAGATTGGCTGAAATAATGAAAAATTGTTTTTTTTTGAGTATCCAATTTTATTACTCTCATATTTATGAGTAGTGTTGTCTGAGAATATACCTGAAGATCATATTTTCCTGGAGAAATGTGTTCTTTTCGAATTTCTTATTGTCACTTCTCTTCAAGTGCTTTTACGAAAGAGAATATTTTCCTGGAGAAAATTAAAGGGAAACAAGAAATATGGTGTAGGGGAAAATGTCTCTGGATTATAATCTTTCTCTGCTCTATTTAACGTATTTGTAGCTATTTGATTTGGCATTTCAAGTGGAATTTTGAGGAGTGAGACGTTAATCTAACTGGAGAGTTAGATTTCACCTCTATGATGAAGAATTCACAATGAACTCACTTTAGTCCCAAGTATTGTACAGGGAGCTTATAAATAAATCATAATTCAATTAATCAAACAGGCACCTAATTTGTAAAAAAAAAAAATCTTTTTTCATGCATTTTTGTATTATATACATTTCTGTGTTATTGATTTGAATAACAAAATCTTATTCGGTGACTTGTGGTTGAATAACCAAATAGCTGCCTTTATGTTTTTGGTTCATCGGTTCTACATTTTACTGTAGTGACATAAAATTTACAGATTGCGTGATGTTTACAAGTTCTTTTTATATTGCTAATCAACAATACTCATATTAAATTCATAATTTATATATAAATATATATGACTTTATATACTAAAGTAAGATTTATTGGAAAATATACATACATCATACAATAATACATTCCATAATTTATGATTTTATTACAATGTAGTAAAGAAGCTTCGAAAGAAATATGTAAATAAATTTGCTTAAAGCAAACAATCATTTTAGAATGAAATTGTATTACATTCGAGACCATTTCTGTAAACTGGTTTCTCAACACGTGCGTTGCAATTCCACTTGTTCTCAATAACTACAAAAACTTGGTAAAACATGTTTTTAGATTATCAAATTTAAACTACAAAATAAAGTACAAGGTAACTTGGGCAGTATAGGTCAAAATGATTAGAAAAGTCATATATATAAACAATGGTGGAGTCAAATATATTCAATTTTTATGTGTATACACTACATATTAATCCTTTTGGTTTCTTCTTGGGTTTACTCCTTTATATTTTGACAGACGTTAATAAGTGATAATTTTGATCTAACTCTGAAAGACATTATAACAAATTAATACAGAAAATGTTCAAAAATGTCCTTAACGTATTAGAAATGGTTCAGAAATGCCCTCCTTCCACCTGTTAGATCAAAAATGCCCTTAACATATAGCAATGATTCAAAAATGTCCTCTTTCTACCTATTGGATCAAAAATGCTCTTAACCTATTAGAAATGGTTCAAATTTGTCCTCCTTCTAAAAGTATGTTTATCAACTATTAAATACGATTTAATATGCCCGCATTTCGTGCGATCTTAATATATTTTATCAATAAATATAATATTCTTATAACATCAAAATATTTTAAAAATTCTTTTTAGCCTTCAAATTTGAATAAATTAAAGCTCAACTTTTTAATTCATTTTACCTCTATTAGCATCTTATTTGTATAATTTTTCCATTGTCTAACAATTTTAGTCTTTTAAAAATATTAAATTTTTTGTATAAATTATGTTAACTGGTATTGTATTTACACTCAGAAAAAAATTCAACAAAAGTTATCTTTTTATTGGCATACATAATGAAATTTCTCTTCTTCATGACTAAGACAATGTTTTATACAACATACATTCGTGTTAATTCACATGTTAGTTCATATATTTTATTTAACGCAAATACTTCTATTAGGTAAGACAAATAAGCAAGGATTTTTCAAAAAAAAAACTAAATAATTGTCAAAGTACTGTTAAAAAATTTATTGACATATATAATTAGAATTAGTAAATTTTTGAGTCATTTCTAATATGTTAAGGGAATTTTTTATCTAATAGGTAGAGGGAAGGACAAATTTGAACCATTTCTAATAGGTTAAGGGAATTTTTGATCCAATATGTGGAAAAAGAGCATTTTGAACCATTTCTAATACGTTAAAGACACTTTTGACCCAATAGGTCGAAAAAAGGACAAATTTGATTCAATAGGTGGAAGAAGAACATTTCTGAACCATTTCTAATACGTTAAGGACATTTTTGAACCTTTTCCTAGTTAATATGTTATTCCTCTTATGGAGCATCATATAAAATGTATCCCTTTTTCTGCAAACAATTTAGTTCCATATAGTTTTTAAATATAAAATTTCGTTGATTATTATCTAGCCATGTTAGCTCCAATTGTCATTTCATAATGTACAAAATAAAAGGTAGAAGTCATGAACTCTTAATTGCAATGGCGCATGAGAAGTTACTTGTGTACTATTAGAAATGGGTTTCCAACTCTCTGCTTCTCTTGATTTGATTTTTCCCATTTTGCAACAACATAAGCTATAAGAATGAGCTTTCATAATCTTGATGAGTAAAATGATCATCTATTAGTTACTCCTATATTGAAGGATATAGTGTTTGACTAACATTTTAGGAAGAATTTATATTTGAATGAGTGAGATTGATCTTAAATATTCATCGCTAAAATTCTCTATTTTTAAAGTATAGAGTCAACATCATCATAGAGAAAAAACCACGTTGTCCATTTTATAAACTCAAACTGGTGAGATAATATAATAAACAAACATTTTTAAAGATAGGGATTGAACATTACCACAAATCGCTAACAATATTCTAATTCAAAAAAGCTTTCAGAGAGAAATGAAATAGATCTCTTTCCTAGTTAGGAATGAAAGTGAAATTGGTATAAGCACTATTTTTTAAGCTAAAATTTAATTTAAACTAAGGGAATACAACAATTTCTTAAATCCTGTAACAGTACTTTAAATATTGAGTCCATATTTGACAAAAACCAAAATAAAATGAAGATCGAGACAGCACAATCACCCCAGAATACTTCATAATCATTCAAGAATTTGTATGTCCAAAATAATCAATTTCCAAACTTCGAGAAACAAAAAAGGCTTATGGAAACATATAAGTGCTTTAAAATTCCAACTCCATAACTGTTGAAAGATAAAAATCATACTTACATTCTCAGAATTTCATCCCACTTCCAATTGGTCCTAATGCACTAAATAAACTTTCTTCTAAATATTTTTATACATATGTGTATATCTGCTATGTCTTCTGTTGGAAATGCAAAGGTGATATATGTGCTAGCCGATTTCTTTGAGTTTACAATTCAATCAATTCTTTTGAGTATATAATTCTTTCAACAAATGTTGATTTATGTTTTCTGATATATCTAATTAACTTATATAGGCATATACTGGGAAGACAAAAGGATGTCATAAAATTAGAAATAAAATCATGTTTCAGAGCTATGGTCCTAACTCATAATTAATAGAGATATCAATAATGATATTAAGGAAAGATGAGAAGTTGGAAAGATCATATAGATACATGTTATGATCTCTAATGAAGAAATCGAATTATTAGAAAGGAAAAAAGTTAATTAATTATATTTGAAAAAGCCCAAGAAATATGAAAGATATAGAATTGAGGATGAAAAAAGAAAGAAAAGAGATCTATAGCAAGTTTTTTATGACTACCAAGGGAACCTGACTCTTGTTTTCAAGATCAATAAAAGATTATTTATTAGAATTCATTGAATTATGTTGGTAATAAAAAATTACTCAGATTTCAGAAGTTACAACTTACAACATACTTTGTATGCATATTTAATGGAGCAGGGGAAAGGCTCAATTATGATTACTTATTAAAAAATATTTTTTATAAATTATATTATTATTATTATTATTATTATTATTATTATTATTTCAAATTTCTTTTATAAAATTCTTACTTCATCTTCCCCTCTCCCTTCAAATAATAATTTAGATATTATTTATATATTTATTTTTTTCAAAAAAAGTTCTACCCCGCCAGACCTAACCCTCCGCATCCAATTTTTTTCTCATTTTGCGTTAGATAAATACACATGAGTGTGAGAAAAATATTTTAAACATTTTAAAAAAAATATTTTTTTTTAAAAAATAATTTCATTCTTTAAAAATATTAATTTCTTTTTTGGGGGATAGAAATACTTTAGTTTTAACTTTTAACTAATATTAATGATTTATTTAATTTTTATCAATATAGAATATTTTAGCCATGTGGCAAAAAAAATTCAAAAAATAGAGAGAGTAGAGAGAGTGTATTACACACACCACTTAGATGTGTTAGTGATAGTTTAGGTATGAAACTCACACTCCTAATATTTTAGGTATAAAACTAAAAAAAGAGGGATAGTTTATGTGTATTTTTGACACTTATGTCTATAATATATGATGATGATACACAGTAGTGGACCCACCTTATGCCGAGGGGGTTCATCCGAACCCCCTTCGGCGGAAAATTATACTATTTATGCATGATTAAAATAATTTTTTATGTATATAAAATAGATGTTGAACCCCCTTCGACTAGCTCGTGTGTCTACTTATTTAAATTTTGAACCCCTTTATTTAAAATTCTAGGTCCGCCACTGATGATACATGTTGTTCATTAGTTCTAAGATGCTTCATTTCGTTACATTATAGACGTTGCCCCTTGTGTGGAAGAGTTCTTGAAGAAGATATTTTTTCAAATGAGCCCACTTATGTTAATGCTGCTGGGCAGGTTAATTCTTTATTTCATATTCTTTTTAATGCATATTAGATTGATATATTTTGGACAATTTGTTTTTCTTCAATTTCAATCCTATCTATGTATTGAGATCCATTTCAGTTTCGACGGTGTGCTTAATCAGGGTTAATGTCAATAACAACATGGTGTGCTTAATCAGGGTTAATGTCAATAACAACATGGTGTGCTTAATCAGGGTTAATGTCAATAACAACATACCTAGTAAAATCAGGGTTAATGTCATTTTTATTATTTGTAAAAGGAGTTTTTAAGGTGCAAAGCAAGAAGTGGTTAGAAAATTAATAAAAATTTCATAAAAAGATGTGGTGTAGTGGTCCATAAAGCTAGTGAAAACCATGGTAAACCAAGGTTCAAATCCCAGAGTAGACCAAAAAGCGCTAATTAGTGATTTGTTCTCATCTTCCTGACCCTTGGTAGGTGGAGTTTTTGGTATGTGTTTTAGATGTTGGATGTAACAAGTACACGGTAAATTAGATGAGATCGCACAAGCTTGCCGGACATCCCCCTTATATGCTCAAATGGGGAGATAAATAGTACTAAAATGAAATCGAGGAACATGATTAGCTTAGGTTTAAGGGGCAGTTATTGAAAAAGTTGTATATGCGGTGTCTTGTAAAGTATATTAGTCAGTATTGTATTTTATCAAGACTAACTTAAATCATGTGCAGAGCCAAATGGAAGGAAAGCTTGTGAAGACTGTCCGAGTTCTCGATTTTCAATAACATAAAAAATGCTATACCCATGTTTAGTTGGTATCTTTGTCTAATGTGCACTTTTGAATTTAGCTTCCTAAAAAAGGGTAAAGCTTGCTATTCATGGTCAATATAGGCATACAAGTAGAACTATTTTTGAAAATCTTGCAGTAGAGGAACACCCTGTTTTGTGTCAAAATCAACTAACTGTGCTCAACAACTTTTTATACTATTATAAAGTTAATCTTTCATCTACAAGATAACTTCCGGTTTCCATGAAATGTACTCATCCAAACTTTAATGTGAAGTATATATGAACGTTTTTCTCAAAGGTCCTCGTTTCTTTTCATGTTTATGGTTAAAAATGAGCCCCAACCATAATAGTGATAGGATATGTAAATTGTTAGATTTCCCTTCATTAGTTGATAAAAAAGAAGAATTCAATCTCTGTTCCATTCTCAATGGTTGATTGGCCAGGATGCTTTGGTTTATCGGAAAAGAGTTGTTGTCTCTTGTATGGTCTTGAACAATCCTCAACTCATGAATTAATATTTAGGGCAAAGTTAGGTCTGAGATTCATTTCTTTATATGGTATTAGAGTAAAAATCATTCCTTTTCTTGATTTACCCAATAATGGACCCCATGTTATGCTGTCTCCCCCTCCAATTAACTATGCATGGTGTGTTAGACATTGTTAGATGTTGAGAGAATGAATTGTTGTCTCCTTATATAATTTTGGACAATTCTCACCTTTGAGCTAACTTAGGGGATTGAGCGAGGCCCAAGGTCCATTTCCTTAACATCAATAAAATAGCTGCTTTATCTTGTTAATATGATGAGAGTAACATTATACTTAGAGGTGCACATGCTATCTAACAATGTGCGTATATATCACCAATTTGGTTTGAGAATATGCTAATCACTATTTGATATCAATATAATTATTAAGTATGAACTTCTTTCCGGTACATTTATTAAATCCCCCTTCCTGCAGCATATTATGGTATACAGAGTATAATGAATGCATTAGGAATTGGTGGTGGTAATTCGATAGCTAATCCAGCTAAGGCCTTCTATGAGGTATGATTAGGCTTGTGCGTACCTCTACTAGCATGATATCATTCCATGGCTGAACATATTGATTTCAGATAGCAGTTGAGAGGAATTTCACAAAGGGGCGTAGGAAAGAGCAAGTTCGGAGGAATTCCAGCCCTGTCACGATCCAATTTAGGCCCTAGGCATGACACGAAGATTAGAATTCTGAAGGACTCTAACCAAGCCTCTTATCATACATAGCATAACAATTTCAAGCATAAGATAAGAAATAAACCTTAAATACGGAAATAGTCTCAATATAAAGAATCTCGAAATAAGGAGAATTCAAACAAAAGTCAAATGACTTAACATCTTCATGTAGTCTAGACATATCTCTACTAACTTTAGACATGGGATAGGACAAGCTCCTAGCTCACCAAACATAATGAAAGAACATAAGTTTGAAAATAAGAAAATAACATGATGGGTTCGCCCATGGAACATAAGGACTCATCAAAATAGCTAAGTAGATAGATCACCAGCTAGCCACATGGAGGAGCAGGAGCGTCGTGACCTATATTATGATGCAATATAGGCAAAACATGCGTTAGTACATGGAATGTACTAAGTATGTGAGACATATGCATAAACGTGAATAAATAGACATAATCAATATGAACATGTGATGCATGACCAAATATCTTGAAAAGTGTGAAGTAAAACATGAAAACCTTTAATAAGGTCAATACATCATAAAAACATCATTTGAGAACTTATAAGATAAACATAGTTACTTTGTGAGATATTAATCTTAACCGATATTTAATATCATGTGAGATATAATATGAAATCTGATGTAACTCCCACACCAAGAAGAGAGAGGTTACTTGTCAAGGTAGACTCTGTATCATATTTATCATCATGTGCTATATGTAGATCCACTAGCTAGGCTAATCAAGGCAACCTACGGGGGCAACATTGTTTGGGACTAAGGGTTACTACTAGAGACTTCCTCACCAAGTCTCCACCATAAAGTCCTCTCAGTGCTAATTTAATCCCAATAAAATAAGTAAATCATTAACATTAGGAAAGGAAAACAAGCACCAATCCACATTCATAAAATACATCATAAGAATAGCTCCTTAAATCATGATTTCATAACATCGTTCATATAGACACTTATATTTCTAAGCATCTAAATCATGATTTCATTCATATTGTGAGAAAACCTTTCATAATTCATATATTCATATTTAAAACTAATTCATAACTTTCACAAATCATTCATAAAACCTTTATAAAGTTCATGATCAAAATTCATAGCTCATCATTGAAAATCATTGGCATAGTACATGGGTCCATGAGAAATTAATTTATATCATAGTAAATTCATGCATAAATAAGTAGAATAACATTAATTAAAATCAATTAGAAAAGACCCATAGAGAATTGACATAAAACCCTCATTGAATTGGGTGAAAGTAACTTTTGGAGAATTGAGATCTTTTAGGACCCAATGGATGAAAGGAATCCATTGGCGATTTCCCACATACCTTAGCTATCAAATCCCTAATTCAATAGAGTTTGAAGAACCTTGAACTTGAAGCTTGAACCCTAGCTTAAACTTGAAGAAACCTTGGAGATAATTCTTTTAGAGAGAAGATTTTGGTTGGGATTGTATTTGAGAGAATGAGGGGTTAATTAAGGGGTTTGGATAGTTAATGATATAGGAAATAATCCCCAAAAATGTCCAAGTCTAATACAAAAGAGTGGGAAAGTCTGAAATACAATCAAAACTTTCCAGTCAGAAACCCCTTCATAGAAGACTCCACGGACCGTGAAGCCATCTACGGTTCATGAAGTGATCCATAGAAGTCAAGGGGTAAAGTCTGGGTTGGGTCGTAATTCCACATGCCCTTTTATGGCTTGTGTAACTATTCACAGGCTATGTAGGGGCTCGTAAAGGACACTTTCCTGAATCCTGAGGGATTTGATATCCATGAAGGCTCTTAAGGGTCGTATAGTTTACCACATGTCGTAGGGATGCCCGTGAACCAAAACTCAAATTTCTTCCTGAAGCCTTCCTTATCCAAATCTTCCTATGTTCTATGAAAGTCATTACAGACCATACAATGATCCATCACAATCGACCCAAGAATTTCTTCTTAGGTAACCCTTTCATGGGTGGTCTCCACGGACCATGGAACTTTATATGGTCAGTGAAGGGACTTGTGAAGGACCACTATGACTGAAACTTCTAATATTTTCCTTTCTCTTGACTTTCCAATTTTTGCGGTCTTACAAGCCCCCGCTCCAGCTCTGGCCATACTAGTACCAAAGGGTCCTGCTGCAGCTGCGTCTCTAGAGATTTAGCCTCCACTAGTATATATGGCTGATTGGATGGATGTAGTGGACGGTTCATGCTCCTGCACGAGCAGGAGATGTTCGAGGTGTTTCAGAGGTTATAACTGCTGATATTTTTTGGAACTATTAGGAAGGATTCCCACGAGTTTCTAACCACCATTCATGAGCACCTATAGTCCTTGTGTCTTGTAGAGTTGAGAGGAGCCGACTTCACTTCTCATGAGTTTCGCAGGCTAGCCAAGCAGTGATCGCGCTTATATTTAGAGACCAGACCAGTTAGGTTACCTCCGTTATCTTGTGATGAGTTTGAAGAGGCCTTTTTATCCAAGTTCATGCCATGGATCATTAAGGAAAGACTTCAAAACCACTTTTTGAGATTAGAGTGCGACTCTGTGACTATTTCAGAGTATGAGGTGAGGTTCCATGAGCTCTACCACTATGCTGTCTTGATTCTACCCATGGAGGAGGAGAGAGTTCGTTTTTTTATATGTGGGATGAGGTTCTAGTTGAGGATTGATACAGAGCCTATGGCTTCAGTGGGCCACTTATTTCTTGATGTAGTAGATTATGCCCATACCATATAGCGTATCCATTGTGAGGTCCAAGGGGGAAGCGACAGGAGGTCTTGAGACCAGGGCAACTATAGTGGGTTCTAATCTGGGGTAGGGACTCTTATGATAGGACCCATCAGTGGTTTCAGTAGGGTACAGTCTAGTCAGCCTTTTTAGGTGGTATTGCATGCTTTAGAGGGTGGCCAGCACCGTCAGGATTGTCCTAGCATGGGCTAGATTTTGAGAGGATCATATTCGGGTTCTACAGGTCACAGTGGTCAGTATAATATGGGTCATATTTCTTAGGGTTGGTATGGCTGCTACGAGTTTGAACACTAATCTAGAGATTTCCCCAATTCAGGGATAGTTATACCAGCTCCTCTTGTAGCTAGACCAGTGTCAGTGGTTCCCCTTCTAGTCTAACGTAGTGGTTAGGATTAGGACCATCGGGGCAGCCGACAAAGTTTTTGAGGTGGATCTTAGGGAGACATATTATGCAGTAGATCAGATGCTCAGGGTAGAGGTACCCAAGGCTATTGCTAGGTAGATCCAATAAGGATGGAGGCTGAGACATCGAATAATTTCATCAAAGTTATGCTTCTTCTATGACATCAGCCCACCTTGACTTTATTTAACTCGAGTTCTACTTTTGCATATGTATTATTTATTATTCTTCCTTTTTGGGTAGGATTTCGGAGCCTTTGGCAGAGCTGGTGCATATTTCGACCCAGTGGGTGAGTCTTTAGTTGTGGATCAGATGTTTTGATCTTGATTGGTGACTATCCAGGTGTATGATACTTAGGATGATCTTGTCTTGCTAAATATGTTAGATTTTGATGTTATTATGGGTATGGACTAGTTATCCCCCTACCATGTGGTCTTAAATTACTATACTAAGACCGTTATCTTTACCATGCCTGGTATCCCTCTTGTGTTGTGGCAGGGCTCTTATAATCACAAAACAATCGAGATTATCTCTTTTATTCGGGCCCAACAATTAATTACTTCTGATTGCCTAGCTTATTTGGCCTATGTGCGAGACGTTAGTAGGGAGATCCCTTCAGTGATTTAGTCCTTCTAGTTCGAGATTTTGCTGATATATTCCCCACCGACCTACCTGGTATTCCCCCAAATCATGATATTGATTTTGCCATTGACTTGGAGCCAAGAACCAGTCCTATTTCTATTCCAACTTATTAGATGGCCCCCGTAGAGCTCAAGGATCTCAGTGTTCAGCTTAAGGACCTCTTAGGGAAGGGTTTCATTCAATCGTGTATATCTCCATGGGTGCTCCCATTCTTTTTGTGAAGAAAAAGGATGGTACTATATAAATGTGCACTGACTACAAACAACTGAATAAGGTGATGGTGAAGAACTGTTACCTCATGCCTCAAATTTATGACCTATATGCCCAGTGTGTTTTCTAAGATTGACTTGATATCGGGTTACATCAATTGAAGACTAGGCCATTGGACATCCCTAAGACCGCATTTAGGACTATTTATGACCACTATGAGTTTCTGTGATGTCTATTTGGTTGACTAATGCCCCTAATGCCTTTATGGACTTGATGACTCATGTATTTAGGCCATACCTTAACTCCTTCTTCATAGTTTTCATTAAAGATATATTGGTATACTCACGGAGTTGGAGAGAGTATGAGTAGCATTTGAGGATTATGCTCCAAAATTTGAGAAATCAATGGCTTTATGCTAAGTTCTCAAAGTGTGCATTTTGTCTTGAGTCTGTATCATTCTTGGGACATGTGGTGTCCAAGAACGACATCATGGTAGATCCAGCTAAGATTGAGACTATTCGAAACTAGGCTAGCCCCACCTCTGTTACTGAGGTTTGGAGCTTCGTTGGACTAGCAGTTACTATAGACGGTTTGTAAAGGGTTTCTCTACCATTGTAGTATCTTTGACCCGATTGAATCGCCTTGATATTCCATTTGAGTGGTCTTAAGAATGTGAATTGAGCTTTCATAGACTCAAGGAGTTGCTACTATTGCTTCTATCTTGACTCTTCTAATTGAGGGCGTCTTTAAAATATATTGTGATGAATCTGACATTGGTTTGGGTTGTGTACTAATATAGTAGGTCCGAGTTATAACTTATGCATCGAGAAAACTTAAGCTGTATGAGCGCAACTATCCCACTCATGACTTGGAGAGGCCGCAATAGTTTTTATGCTTAAGATATGGAGGAACTATCTATACGGAGTTCATTGCAAGATTTACATCGATTAAAGGAGTCTTTAGTATATTATGAGTCAGAGGGACCTTAATTTGAGGCAACACTTTTAGATTGAGCTCTTGAAAACTATGACCTCTTAATTCTATTCCATCCAGGCAAGGAGAATGTAGTAGCGGAAGCCTTGAGTCGGAAGGTAGTGAGTATGGGTGGTCTTGCCTTCCTTTATGTTTCGGAGTGACCTTTGGCATTAGACATCCAGTCTTTAGCCAATATCATGATTTAGCTTGATATTTCAGACTCTAGGCGGGTGTTAGCCTATATGAAGTTCATTCATCTCTGTTGGATCAGATCTATGATCATCAGTTTGAGGGTAAGGACTTGGTAGCTCTTTGAGAGTGGGTTTTGCGAGGAGATGCTGGGCAAGCTATCTTAGATTCAGATGGGGTTCTAAGGTTTGAAGGTCATTTATATGTTTTGACACTTAGGATTTTAATCCAGCCAATACTTAGCAAGGCCCATGATTCTAGGTATTCTATCCATTCGGGAACTGCTAATATTTATCAAGACTTAAGGCGACATTACTAGTGGAAAAGTATGAGGAGAGATATTTTAGAGTATGTGTCTCATTATTTGTGTTGCCAACAGGTAAAGGCCGAGCATTTGAGTCCTGGTGGTAAGCTTCAAAGATTACCCATTCATGAGTAGAAGTGGGAGTGTATCACCACGAATTTCATTATGGGTTTGCCTTAGAATCCTAGGGATGTTGACAACATTTGGGTCATTATTGATCTATTGACCAAGTCAGCACACTTCCTTCTTATTCATACTTCTTTCAATTCTAAGAGGTTGGCTCATAAAAACATTCGGGAGGTGGTTTGTCTATATGGTGTGCCTATATCTATCATCTTAGACTAAGGTTCACAGTTCACCTCCAGCTTTTGGTGGACTTTTCAGGAGGGGTTGGGCACCCGCATCGACCTTAGCACAATATTTCACCCGTAGACTTAGGGCTAATCAGAGAGTACTATTCAGGTTCTTGAGGACATGTTGTAGGTATGTGTTATGGACTTTGGAGGTTAAAGCGATCATTTCTTGCCTTTGATGGAGTTTGAATACAACAATAGCTATCACTCTAGTATTCATATGGCATCATTTGAGGCCTTATATGGTAGGCATTGTTGCTCTCTAATTGGTGGTTTGAGTCTATAGATCCTAGGATGCGTGGTATAGACTTACTTCAGGAGGCCTTAGATCATGTGAAAGTGATTGAGGATAGGCTCAGGACAACTCAGAGTAGACATTAGAGTTATGCCGATTGTAGGCGTCAGTCGTTGAGGTTTATAGTTGGTGATAAGGTACTCCTCCGAGTGTTGCCCATGAAAAGGGTGATGAGATTTGGTAGGCAGGGAAATCTTAGTCCCAGGTATATAGGGTTGTTTGAGATTTTGAGGACAATCAGAGATGGAGCTTAAGAGTTAGCCCAACCTCTAGTATTTTTATCTATCCATTCAGTTTTCTATGTTTCTATGTTGCGTTAATTTGTTCTAGATGAGTCTCATGTGGTCCAGTATTATTCATTTATTGGATGGTTGTCTGACTTTTGTAAAGGAGGCAGTTGCCATTCTAGTTAGAGATGTGAGGTGGTTGCAATATAAAGACATTCATGTGGTTAAGGTCCATTGGGGGTATTTTCTAGTTGAGGAGGCTACCCGGGAGATCGATCAGGAGATGCAGGAGCAGTTTCCTAGCTTATTTGAGACTTCAGGTACTTCTCGACTCTTACTTTCACGGATGAAAGTCCTTTTTAATAGTGGATGTTGTAATTACCCTCTAGGTTATTTCTATGTCTATGCCTTCTTTTTATCAATTAGAGCATTCCTATAGCGACCCCAAGTCATTTATGACTTGCTGGCACTGACTGTTAGGTCATCTGGTCGTTTGTTTGGGAATTATGTCTGTTTATGTGTTTTGGAGCTTTAGGAACTTAAATATTGACTTCAGTCAAAACGCCAGGTAAACAACCTCAAAATGGAACTTTAATGGTTCAATTAGCTCTAGAATAATTATTTTAGGCTAAGTGGCATGGTCAGATTAAGTCCCGAGGATTTCAGTGTGAGTTTGAACCATTAGATATTTTAGCTCTAAAGACTTGACCTAAATATTTCCTCAGTCAACATTCTTGAAAAATGTGCTCAGATGAGAATTATGTCAGTTCACTTTGAAATGTCGTATTTGGTCTAGAATGACCTTTTATATGCTTCCCGAGGCTTCCAGTCTAATCCTGAGATCCATTGTAGAATTGGCTAAAATGACACTTGAGTGTGAGATCCACTTTTTATAGAGATGATCTCGGATGGAAATTTCAACTGCATCGTTGATTCCGAATGAATCCTAAGCACCCCATCAGAGAATTTGGAATTTGCAAAAGTTAGATGTTGCAACATTTAATGGTGTAGGCCATTTTGGCCTTCACGCTCGCAGGCTACGATGACCATGTTCGCAAAGCATTGGCATGCCAATCCTTCATGCTCGCGGGCCATTGGCCATCTTTGTGGACCTCTGGGTTGTTGGCCTTCGCATTTGGGGGCCACTTTGGCAGCATTTCTGAAGAGCGATTCCCAAGTCTTTAAATTAATACCAGGGACGATTTCAACCATTGTTCAAAACTTCAAAACTTGATATCTCCCTCATCTTAGCAACAATTAGGTTGGAAGACCCCAGAAGTTAGAAGGCCAAACAAAAGGAAATAATGCAGGAAAAGTTACAAAAATTATTGGTGCAGACTAGCTATTATTGAGCAGGTTGGGCCTTAATCTAGGCTTAGACCAGTACTTTGACTTGCGATATTTGGAGCCTTTCGGCCTTGTTCCTACTCTGACGTCAACTCGGAAGACATAGCCCCCTGTAGATTGGTATTGCAAACTTGGGTCTGATAGTATGAGCCTAAGATTAGGTACTGCATCAACTTTGATGACCTTTTATCCATTTTCCCCTTCTTATGGCCAGTGCATTGATGGTTTGAGATTTTGTCTTCTCTTGGAGACTGGAGACTAGGTATGTTTTGATCTTGGACTGTCGGGATGATTATATGAGGTGGGACAATGTTCCTCGATGGTATTGTGATGGTGAATCGATACGAGATGTTTTGACAGCTATTATCATTGAAGATTTAAGGTTGGGTCATACTGCCCTCTTCCTCTACGGAGTTGATACACTTTGGCTATGTTCTATTGCCCCTTGAGATTCATCTGCGGTTTGAGGTCTAGGTTCTATAGTCCTTAGCTGGGCGCCTTTTATTTTACTTGGAGGCCAGACTATGCTTTTCTAGCTCTATGCTTGTTGTTATTTTGTGTATCTCTTGAACTTATAGAGGTCCATGCGGGTTTTATTTAAACTTTCACATGAGTATACCTTCTAGTTTTATGGGGTCCATCTAGGTTTAGTTAGTGGTACTTAGTTTACTTCCAATTTTAGTACACTTGTGTGCATTACCTTTACATTCTACTTGACTTCTGTTCTGTCTAGATTCTACCATTTCATATTGCTTTTACTATTCTTGCACAGTCGACCTTAATGTCTACTGGGTATTTGTTGTTTTGGTACGCATGCTAAACTCATCTATTTTTGTGATGCAGGTCTAAGAACAAGCTATCACCATTGATCACTCGAGCCAACAGCAACGTAGATCAGGAGTGAGGGTGAGCACTTGGTGTCTTGGACTTACCAACTTCCATCTGGATTTTGATATCTAGTCTTTTGCTCTTTGAGAATTTTTTTAATTTTTGGTCCACTTTTTGGACTTGTACTCTTTTATTGTAGATAGCTCTGTACCCGTGACTTCTAGGTTCAAAGAGGGATCTTTTGTTTATCTATCTATCCTTTGGATTTGCTTCTGTTATCATTCTATTCGTATCGCTTGATTACTGCATTCGCTTTGCATCTACCCTTATACTCATTACTTGTTATTTTTGTTTACGGGTTGACTTACCTACTTGTGGATTATAGTATGTTCCATCATGCCTCGGAAAATTGGGTTGTGAGATTTTGATTATGTTGTTGAGATAATGCATAGCTAAATTCCATAACTAGGTTTGTGGGAACCATGATAAATTATCAAAGTAAGTTAATGTAAACTGTGATTCTGGAATGGTTTTTATGCATGTATTGTTTTTCCCTTTGATTTGATTGCATTTTAACGGTTGCAAATATTAGAACTCGCCTTATTCTTATTTGATGGACCAAGGAGGTAACGAATGGGAAAATGAATTATACAACAGAGATTTGAGGCTATCAACCCTTATCTAATAGCTTGAATGGACCAAGGGATGGCTAATTAGAGATTAAAGGTAAGGTTAGTAATGTATACACCCATAGTCAGAACAAGTTGCGTGGTGAAATTAACTTATTTAATGGAGCAACCACTTAGGTAAATTTAACTTGTTGACCTTGCATGCTAGAACTAAAATCGATCACTAATATAATATTCTTGTTGAATTATGAAATTGTGGGGAACACATTCCTTCTAAATACAAATAAATATTTAGTTTCAAGCTATTGTTATTCTTTTTATTTTTGTTTCAATTTAAATCCCCCTTTTTAATTAACGACTATCAAGTTAAATTTTGTTGTTGATAATATTCTTCCATATTCTCTTTAGGACCGACCCCAGCTCATAGTTGGATAAATATATTGCAAATGAACGTTTGTATTTCTTTTCGAGAAGTATATTTGGACTTTATCAGGCAGAAGACTAAACATGAATGAGGAAGCTAAAATAAATGAGCATTTAAAACAATTGAGTAAACTTCATGCACCTTTTGAAATAACTAAATATAATAATAAAGTTTTAAGAAAACATATGAAAACCTGAATATTGATTTGCCTCACTAAATTCTATCTATGAAACCTCTACTATCTGAAGATAGGTGCTAGGGCCAAGATCCACAACTACCTCAAAATAAAGACTAACTACTCATACTAAAAGAATATAAATAAATGGATCCCTCTTAAAGCAAGGAGGTCTCACCAAAAGCTGATGAAGTGTGATCTTGACGGAGCAGCTGTTGTTGATCATGAATCTTGTAACTGCATCATAAAAATGAGGCATCGAAAGATGTCAGTACATGGAATGTATGGTATATGATACAAATAAATGAAACAACAACTAAACTAAAAGGAATACTGAAATAACTTAACTGAAATTAAAACATGAAAACATGATCAAACTTATATATATATATATATATATATATATATATGTATGTATATATATATGCATGTATGTATGTATATATATGCATGTATGCATGTATATATATGCATGTATGCATGTATATATATGTATGTATGTATTTTAAAAATAATGGATTTACTTTTTGGGGAGTTTCTATAGCCGACAACCATCACTATGAGCCTCGTGATTATACAACATCTTGTTCATGTTGCTAGAGCCATCTTATACCTTGCCAGAATATAAGACAACAAAACTGAACTTATGAATCCATCTAAAAAGCCTTTATCAGGGGTCTGGGGTGAGAAGTCGCCCAAACCAATGACACGATCCTATCTATGTTGGTGTTGCAGGTTATGGGATTTGATTTATCTTAACTCATACACAAATTGGTGATCAATACTTCTCCTCAAACATGCACTATGCTCAATAAAAAACTGAAAATTTGATACTTGGACAATATGCTCAAAATACTTTCTTCAAACTGACTGAACTAAACCTTAACTGACTAAAATTGTTTTCTCAAAACTGATAATGTTTTCTTTAAAATAAACCATACTCTTTTCAAAATAATTAATGCATTGGAACACTCAAATTCTCTTAAAACTCTTCTTTAAATAATAGTTTAGAAATACTTGAAATTTACTTTAACTAATAAAATGCATAATGTATAGCAATGTAAAACCTTCAAACAACTCTTAGCTAAATAGGATTCATGTGAAAAATAAGCATGAACAATAATCAAGAACTAGAATCACATAAAAATTATAATTTCAGTGATAGGGATTCAAATTCAACAATAAGGAGTAGTAGAAAACTCGAAATTCAAGAAAAGTTTGGGTTAAAATCCTAGGTTTAAATATTACTGATTGAATTTAGATATTGTGTGTAAGGTAAAACTTAATCCATTACTATTATAGCCTTACATAACTGGAAAAACTAGATTACTGAAGAAAATTGAAGAAGGCACTTGAAACCCTAGATTTCTCCTCTTGTATCCTTGGTCTAAGTCTTGGGATTGATTATGAAGGTGTTAGAACTGAACTAAACCAAAAAAAGGCCATAATTAGGTGTAAAATCATCAGGGTTTAGGATTACAAAGGGTTGAAAAAGACCAAATTAACCCTCATTAAAAACAGCCGAAGTATGTCTATAGGGCTATCTACGGTCTATAGAAACTTCTACATGCCATAGAAGCCCTCTTGTAGGAAGTGACCGAAAATCTAGAGTTTTTGAGCTTTGGGTTTATGGACCTTTTTACTGGTTGTAAAACTTTATACAGACCGTCATGTACGTCTATGGAAAAAAATACTGAGATTGGGATTTTTAGGACTTTAGATTTACTAAACCTTTTACAGTCTATAAACCCTTTTACGGGTCTTACTAGGGTTGTAGAAATTAGAAAAAAATAGAATTTTGGGACTTTGATGTACGGACCAATGTACGGTCCGTAGATTGGTATATGACTCATAAAAGGGACTCGTCTTGTACACTTGAGAATTCTAAGTTTTAGAACTTTACTAAGGATCAAGTCTACGGCTCGTAAAAGGTTTTACGACCTGTACAATTGGTCCAGAAATCTCAGACTCCTTTCCTGGGTTCTGAAGTGTGACTCCACTGGACTATCTATGGCCTGTGGTTACTTTTATGAGTTGTAGATGGTGCCCGTAAAAGTAACTTCTCTGAAAAACTCAACTTCTTTTGCTGAGCTTTTTGACCTGATTTGAGTTAAAATATTTTGGAGTGTTACACTTTTCCCATTCTTTTAGTCCCTATACTACGTCGTTTTTGATATTCTAAGTGGGATTAAGGGATTCTTATTAGCCTAATTTCCTCATTTTCTCCTAACTTACACAAAAATAGATTTCTTCTCTCTCAAGTTTCTTCTTAAGGTAAGATCTAGGGTTCCATTGGATTTCTAATAGCTAAGACTTAAAAGAGTCTGTAGGATATTTCAGAATTGGAAACAAGTAAGTAGAACTTTTGATATCGAAATTGGCATGAATGAGTTATTTTAGAACATTAAGGTTCGCAGGTGTGTTGTAAAATAAGGGCTTAGGAAAATATTTCCAAGTTTATGTCCCATGAAATCCACTATATTGAGTGGTATCCCTCTATAGTGGGGCCACTATAGGAGGGTAAGTTGAGTTTTAGTATAGAAATATTCCAAAATCGATCATTATTTGGCTATCTCATTTGGGGAACAACAGAGGCAACCTAGGGAAATTTTCTTTAGTTTTGTACCAATCTCTTCAATAAAGGTTAATCACTCTTCTAACTTATAATTTGATTCTTAAACTTTAGAATCTATGGTGGTTAACCTTAAGGGAGGATTTTTACTAAAGTGAATGGTGGAAAAACCCTTGTTTGAGTGGGTTAATCAAGAAACTTGTTTGGGTTTGGGATTAAGTCATAATGCGAGTTTATTTAAGCCATTACTAATTTATTATTGTATTTGTGTTATTATTTAGACCGAGAACAAGCTTAGGATTCCCAAAAGGAATCAAAGTTCACAATTAAACTCTGCAGAATTGCTTGGCGCCCAGGTAGGCTAGGTTTAACTGAGTAGTTTTGACATGTATCCAATTGCATTAAATTCTTATAGATTGATGAGAGGTTTCATGACTAGGCCTTCAGGCACAGAGTTTGGATGGTTTAGGTTGTTTATTGTTGTAGTTTAAGGCAAAAATCTACAATGACTAGGGGTGGTTCTCTAGTTATTATTTGTTATCCTTGAGCATCCTTGTTGAGATTATTTGGTGATAATTATAAGGGTTAAGTCTTTAGAAATTGCTGGGTTATAGCTATTTCTGAAACTTGTGGTAATCAAGAGGGGAACAAAATGAATAGGAAGAGTGTTAATTCATGGGGTTAGGGAGGTAATTTCCGGGAATGAACGTGTACTCATAAGTAGGTCCAATATTAGGCTATTGATATATAGGTGTTTATATATGTGTGTGTTCATGTTGATTGTTCCATGTGAAATGCTTGGGTAATGCTTTAACACCCCTTACCATTTTAACTTAGATTAATTCCAAGAACCCAGAGAAAGGTTGAGAAAAAAGAAGTTAAATCTACCTAGTGGCCCATGCATGGGACCTACGACCCATAGGAGTTCCTATGAGTCATAGGTGGGATTTGTAGAGTCCCCCAACACAGTCAAATTTTGAATCCTAAGGGTCAGTCCCACGAGCCAAGCTTACAACCTGTAGATACTAAAATGCACACTTAGGTCTTATGACCCAGGCCTATGACTGATCTAGGACCCTACGAGCCATAGAAGGGGGGTCTACAGACCCCAAGCCAAGATCCCATTCGATCCTACGAGAGGTCCATTATGACCCATCTTAGGGTCTATGACTTGTAGAAGGGTGGTCATAGACCCATATTGCAATTCTCAGTAAGTCCAATAATTAGACCCCAGGTCATACAAGAGGAACCCTACAATCCGTAGGAGTTCCTACGGTCCTTTGGAAGGGACCCATAACATCCTAGTCAGTTTGAAATGAGGGGAAAACTTGTCTTTTCCAAATATGTCCCAAACTAAACTCAAGCTAGTTTGGGACTAAAATTAGTCCCTTATCAGTACCCAATGTGGGTTTTTTCTCTTATTAAAACTTAGAATTTTTTGAGAGCAAGAATTGAAGAGAAGGAGAAAAGTTAGGGTTCAAAAGTTTCTAGCAAGATCTTTGAGTTTTGCTAGGATAATTTTTGTTTCAGATATATAAGGCTATCATAACATTGACTAAGTTTGTCCTCATGCCCTACATCTTCATTCCGTCAAGTTGAGTTTTGAGTTTGAATTCCAATTTCGATAAATTGAATTCTTGAGTTATTTATATAATTTCTTATTGAGTTGTAGTATGTATTTGATTATACTTTGATAAGTTGAGTTCTTGAGATTATGGCTTCATATTTACATTCACATGAACCCTAGTTGATTTTTGCATTAATTATTTTATGCGTTGTTTGAGTTAAAGAATGATATATTTCAATCACTTAATTGAGAAAGAGTTTGAGTATGAGTTGAGTTTTAAGAAGTTACTTAAGTATTATTTTAAGCATGAGTATTATTGAGTACAAATGAGTTAGAGTATGAAATCATTTAAATATATATTTTTGATATTGAGTTGAGAAGTCAAAATTATGCTTTTAAATACATTTATGGAGTTGAGATTATATCTATTTTAAAGAGAAGAAATGAGTTGAGTTTTGAGAAAAATCCAAAAGAGACTAAATAAGTTAATTGAGTACATACTCACTTACGATATGAGCAAAGTAAATATATTTTTGGAAGTAGTATTGAACACCAATTTTGGTAAGAGTATAGAAAAACTTAAACCCCATAAAACTACATAACCAGTGTAGAATAGGATTGTGCCATTCATTCGAGGCAACTCCTCATAGTCTCAAAAGAGGACTTTTTATTATATCCATAAGATGAGTTGTATCCCTTATCCTGACAAAGTATTGGATGGCTACGGCAACAACAACAATTCAATCTATCATTACGTAGCTCATAAGTGATGGTTTTTAGTTAGAAAATATCAAGCCCCGAGAGGGTACCTTGGGTGTGGCCGGCACTCGAAGACCATTGCTGGTCCCCAAGCGAACTACTTGGTCCAATCACACATTCATTCATTGAGCGAAAGACTTAAATGACAAAAAGGGGGGACAATCGTGTGGGGTGAATCAAATCAACAACTCATCAAAGAATAATATATTTAACTAAATCCTAACTCAACTCCTTGCCAAAGAATGATTTTGAAAACCAAAATAATGAATTAGTGCTCTCACTATCTGTCTATGAAGCCTCTAATACCATTCAGAATGTGCAAATGACAAGTCCATGGCTACCCCAAAAAAAGAAATACTCAAAGAAAAGATAACTAATTTAGAGTGCCTCCAGATGCAAGGAGGACTCACTAAATCTGAGAGTAGAAATGATCATCAATGATGCACCTGTTGAGGATCTCTAACACCTAAATCTGCATCATAAAATAATGTAGGCCAAATAGCGTCATTACATGGAATGTACGAGTATGTAAAATGGTAGGAAGGAAAAATAGTCAACAAGTACTTACCTCAAGCTCATCAATCAACTCAAAGGATATGCAAAGATTTGGAATTTAGCAAATATGTCTCAAACTGACTCAATCATCTACAATCTCCATCAAACAATCCTATCATGCAAGATAATATTCTAATTGGGAGTTTCTCCAACTGATAACCATCACCTATGAGCCGGTGATGTACATCAAAACTGTGTCATTTCCACACCCGTCCAATACTTTGCCAGAGTAAAGGACAAATCACTATCATTGGATCCACAATCAATCAAAGTCCATCATTTTGGGACTTAAGAGGTTTAACCCTCCATCCTACGTTGGCAACGTGGTTCATAGGAATTGAGTTATAACTACACTCTTACCCAATTCGATTCTCAATACTCCTCCCTAGACTCAATATGCTTATAAGAATCAAATCAATCAGTTTATACAAGTCAATACATCTAGTCATTGGACTCTAATCAACTCAATAATCATCTCAATCATCACTTCTTTCAATTAGACATTCTTTTCAAGACTCATTCATGACTCATCAGAACTCCAATCAACAATCATTTAGACTTTTACTATCTAACTCAAGTTCGACTCATGCTCATTTAACATTCACCAATCAAACTTTTAGACTCAATCATTGTGCAATACATTGAAAGTTAATATTCAAATAGGGTTCATATAGGGAGAAATATAATCATTTATTTTTAAGTGTTTAATTCATGAAAACTATCAATCATGCAAATTTATGCAAACATGTACAAGGATTTAAAGAGATATTTCAAAGATTCATTCGTAGGAGACTTATATCACTTACTACTCAACCAATAATATACTTAGGGCACATGGAAGAACTTAAACCATGATTTAATTAGCCTTAGATACTTGTAAAAGTTTGGAAGATGGGAGTGAACGCTTGAACCCTAACTTCTTTCTCTTCTCCAATATTTGCTCTCAAGTAAACAAAGTGTTAATGAGAGCTTAGGCATATAGGGTACTATTAAGAGACTCAAAAAAGTCCCAAAACATCAAGGTTTAGATTGGAAAGGGTGGGAAAAGACCAAACTATCCTTCATAAAAATTGGATTTCAGCCGTATACGGGTCATTTCTACGACCCATCGAAACTTTGACGATTTGTAGGATCCTCTCGTTCTATCAAATCTAAAAATATGAGTCTCTGAATATCTCCTACGAGTCATTTCTATGACTCATAGACTTTTTGATGGGTCATCATCATGACTCGTAGGAATGAATTTACTTTTTAGAATTTTTCTAAGTATTTCGGAGATTCTACAGGTCCTTTTTATGAGCCGTAAGAATTCCTATGGATCATAATCAAGACTCGTAATAAAGACCCCAAAGTTAGAAATTTTTCTTAGTGTTTCAAGGTTCTAAGGGTTATTTCTACGTCCCATACAAATCTTCACGAGTCGTAATGTTGACCCGTAACTTCTGATGGTCTGAGAGCCTCTAATAAATGGTCATAAATTTTTACTCCAAACTCAAAATGAGTCAAATTTTGTGGCGTTGAAAGAAGACTCAAATTCATTTAATTTGATAGGTAATAGTCCACCTAATTCATTAAATTCTAGAATATATGATCGTTTGAAGTTGAGCCAAGTAAGATCTTATGTCGAAACTCAATCGGTAAGAAATATTTCAAATCAACTCAGTGGTAGAGGATTATTTTGACCCTAATTCACTTCAAATACACCTCAAAGACTAAAGAATCAATCATAACAATTATATTACAATAGAATTTATTGGGTTTGGGCCTATACATATACAAAGAATGGTTCGGGTCTTACAGTAGAATTTTTTGGGGTATTACAGAAAAACTCCACAAGAGTAAAGTATTATATTTTTATATACTGAGTTGCATTTACTTATTCATATATTTTTTTCATGCCAAAAGAGGGTACCTAGGCGTAGCTGGCTCTCGGAGATCATTGTTGGCCCCGAGCGAACTACTTGGTATAATCACTCATTCAATCATTAGATAAATCAAAGAAGACACTCAAATGAGCTAACAAATCAACAATTCAATAAAAGAATAGCTTAAATAAATAATTCAAATCAACTCAATATCTTTAGAATAGTTTTTCAGAACAAGTTTCAGATTGGAGACATCAACTCTACTCTGTAACTATCTATGAAACCTCTAAAATTATTATAAGAAGGTACCACTTTAGGCCCACAGCTACCTCAAAAGAACAACTCTAATAAAGGAAATAAACTAGAATGGATAGATCCCTCTAAAAACGAGGAGGTCTCACCAAAAGCTGGAATAAAGTGATCTTCAATGAAGCACCCGTGAAGGATTTCTAAAACCTATATCTGCATTATAAAATGATGTAGTGCCGTATGACGTCAGTACATGCAATGTACAATATGTAAAATGGATGAAAGAAAACACGATTAACAATACTCAACATCATTCAACTCAACTCAAGGGACTTAACTATGAAATCGACTCAACTCAATAAACTTGCAAGCTTAAAAATAAATAATGTTTTGAAAATAGACTCAATGAAAACAAACTCAACTAAATCAAACCATTCAATATTAGAAAATTTCTCTAATTGACAACCATCACTCGTGAGCTAGTGATGATACAATATTTTGCACTGCCATTACCGTAACCGTTCAATACTTTTCCAGGATAAGGGACGATCAACCTCATTGGATCCACAATCAATCAAATTCTTCTTTTTGGGACTATAGAGGCATAGCCTCTATCCTACGCTGGCTACGTAGTTTATAGAATTTGAGTTGTTATTTACTTTTGCCCAAATCGGTGCTCAATACTACTCCCAAAGACTCAATGTTCTCATATGATCAATCATATCAATTTATTCAATCATCTCATATTGTCTCATTGGACTCTCATCAAACTCAATCTCATCTCAATCATTAATTCTTTCATTTAAAACTTGCTTTCAAACTCATTCATACATTCTCAAAATTCTATCTCAAACAATCATTTGTACTCAAAATAATCATGTTCAAAATAGTAAAAGTTTAAGAACTTTTAGACACAACTCCTTCTCAAATATATTTTTAAAAAGAAAAATGTATTAACACTCAACTCTTTCATGCTCAAAATGGTAATTATGGGATTCCTCAAAATTCAACTCATGCTCAAACTATTTCTAAATCAAAAATGAAATTAATAAATTCTTTACACTTAAAATAGTAAATAAAATAATCAAGTCAAAACTCAACTAGGGTTCATGTAAATGCAAACATGAATCCATACTTTCAACAAAATTTGACTCCAGAAATTTATCAAGGTATATTAAAATATATACAAGAATACAATGGAATTTATATAGATAACTCAAGAATTCATATTTAAACCTCAAACTCACAACTCAACTTGACTATATAGAATGTAGGGCATGAGGAAAAACTTAGTCCAACATTGTGATAGCCTTACATAATTAGAACGACGATTATCCACTCAAAAATTTGAAGACATCACTTCAAACTCAAGAACCCTAGCTCTTCTCCTTTGCTCTACTTCTCGCTCTCAAAAGTTTCTAAGGGTGAATGAGAAGAAAATCCCTTTGGGTACTGATAAGGAGTTAAATTTAGTCCCAAATGACCTAGGTTACATTTGGAAAAGATGGGGAAAAGATGAGTTTGTCCCTTATTAAAATTGGTGACGAGCAAAGTTTAAGTCACAAGTTCGCGACACGGACTTGTTCCCCCACTTCAGGATCTACAATTTTTCTCTTCTCCACAACACGGACACATCGAATACTCAACTGCCCTAAATTTTCCTAAAGTAAAATTAATAACCCCGCAGACCTGGTCCCCTTACCTCATTTTTCGCAATTCCACTCCTGGTTCTTGGAATAATCTAAGTTAGGATAGTACTTGGTGTTATAATGTTATGACCCAACCCCGTAGGCCGTGACTGGGGTCCGACGTGGACCCCCTTATGCGTATCTATCAGCTATACTCAAGTTGAACCGTGTGTGAGGTGATACTATACACAAAACTCCAATGGTTCAAAAACTTTTTCATATACCTGTCGCCTCTTTCACTTGTGTCACGACATGAAAAGGCACGCAAGTCGTCAAGGCTGCCATAATACAATAATATGTATAACATGACCAACTCACAAATAACCCACATACACATATCTACAGACCTTTAAAAGAATTAACTGTATCATAAGATGGGATAAGGCCCCCATCGTACCCCTAAATAAAAAAATATATACATCAAATGACTAGCATCAGAAGTTAGGCTCCGAAATAGTGGAGCACATCCAACATAGATGAGTGAAAACCCTAATCTAGCGGATCTCCAGAATGAACATCTGTACCCGCGGGCATGAAATGCATCCCTCCAGAGAACGGAAGGTCAGTACGACATATGTGTCACGACCCAACCCCGTAGGCCGCGACTAGGGTCAGACCTGGATCCCCCGTACATATATCTATCAGCTGTGGTCACATTGAACTATAAATAAAACAATATATCATATAACAGAGCCCCACTGGGCGATAACATTTTCATAAACTGTAGTCCTTTTCGTTTGTATCACAACATGATAGGGCACGCAAGCCGACAAGGCTGCCATAATATAATAATATACATCATATATCATGTAGACCCAGCTGAATCAAACTAACATACACAACCCACATATACATGTTTGCAGACCTCTAAACATATAAATGACAATATATGGCGGGACAGGGCCCCCGCCGTACCCCTGAATGGATAAAACAATTTCTATATATCCGTGGACAGTATCAAAAACTAGGCCCCGATACAAAGGAGCCTCTCCCAGCTGAGCTGCATGGAATCCTAAACTGACGGACTCCCAAAATCTGTATCTGTACCTGCAGGCATAAACGCAGCCCCCCCCCCAAGAAAGGGGGTCAGTACGATATATGTACTGAGTATGTAAAACATAATATAATACAACTGGAAGCATATCTGAGATAGAGAATAGGGGATACGATATCAATTCAGAAACATGTACCTGTACTTTTTGAATTACAAAAACATGCATGTTCGAGTCATATCATATAGCCGGCCCTTTCGGGGGTCCGGTGAATCATCTCTGTAAAATCATTTCTGTAAAACCATCATGGCCCCAGTGCCATCACCACCTTATTACAACATATCATCATATATCTATACACGTATCCTGGCCCTCTATTGAGGGACTCAGGGAATAATGCAGTGAACTGTGCACGAGAACATATCCTAGTCCGGGACTCAGGGAAAGAAGTGTTACAATATACATGAGTAGAGTAGTGAGTAACTATATGCAATTTAAATCATTATTAGAGACTTGACCGTATAAGAAGATTAAAATTTTGTCGGAGGACTCGAGTAGTAGTGTAGTCATCTCGAGTGACTTCTAAATGCCATTATGGGAAATATCAATTATAATCTCGGGGCTCCTAGACATGTACTAAAGTAAAGCCAAATCGCTTATGGAACCAGAAACATTTGTTAACAAAAAGTCTGTAAGACTTGGAGCCTGTATATTTGTTATCTCTTTAGCATATAACAGTTTCCAGGGAAATAATTCGGCTACTGTAGGAGTTCAATATTCAGAATTAAGTAAGAGATATTTGAGAATAGAGTTACCCTAGAGCTCATATCATATTCAACTTACAACTAAGACAAAGGCATGCCCAAAAGAAGAAAGAGAATAAGCTTTATGTAGTCTGTACTTTCCTTCAAGGGATCTGCATACACATATTTCGTACCCGGCCCATCATGGGGCTCGGTGAATCATTATGGCATCATAATCTCATTTTTGTACCAAATACGTGTCAAGGAAAATGAGAGATAGCTTTTCACACACTACTATTTAACACGTAGAAGCCTTACTAGGCAATACTCAATCCTTACAGAAATTCCAAAACTAAGGAGTGGATAGGGGTTATGAGGCGTACTTGGAGTTTTGGGAATAGAATTATCCCCATATTCCACACACAATTCACTTAAGGCTAAAACTTGCCAAAAGGAAAGAAAGATAGCTGTACGAACTTATACCAAAACATGCCAAGAGAAAGCTTTACATACCTCTTGGGAGTTACCCTTTATCCTGCTCGCCTCGTCGTCTTCTGAACTTATTCAATATAAAGTAATACGAATATCAACTACTCTTAACTTTTCAGTATCTGAGGTTACGCCTTAATGTTAATGGAATCTATTCCCTTAGTCGTTTCCTCGACTAGTTCTTTAGTTTGTTAAGGCGTTAACGAAAATTGGGCAGCACCTCCCCTATAATGTGCCCTATCCAAATTTCCAATTAGGTCCCTAAGACCTACAGCCAACCAACAACAACAATCTGCAGCAATTCATACTAACAATATACAACATAAACTCCAAACGACTTATTCAAAAAGATGATATCAAATAGGGTGTCTAGTCTTTATTTTACAACGCCTTTAATTATACGCAACGGGGGGTCATGTGGACTCAACCAGAAGCACCCTAACCCACATTAGAACATATTTAGGCCCTGCAACAAGACACCACACCCCTGCAGCAGAAACTCACAAGAACAACGCCTTACCTTGACGACAATTCGACTATAACGACTACACTTTAGTTTATTCCGAACGCCAAGTATTCTAATGATATTTACACACTTCCAGCCACCTATAGAGAGTGTAACATGCTCCATAAGAACACATAAAACTCAAATTTAAAGAAGAAACCTTACCTTATGTTAAACTTGTCAAACTCGCGAAAACTATCCAAAATGTGAAATCTGGACAGCTTACTGTTTTACCTTGTAGCTTTGTTTCGAAGGGGTAATGGAGGGAAACAGGATTTACGTCCTTCATGAAAGTTATAGACATGTGTCTTAGGGTCGCAAAAAATTTCGAATCATCCCTACATCAATTTTGTACAAAAAGATACGACCAAAATACTTACAGCTGTCCATGTAGAATTTCCAAAACCAAATCTGAGCAGTACCTCCTCTACGCTTCATCACCATTTTTTGAGCTGATAAATGTAAAACTGGATTTTGGAGTCTGAATGAAAGTTATATACCCACGAAATACCTTTCCAAAACATATTAAATCACTCGAAACAAATCTGTACACAAGACGTTATACCAATATTACTAACCACTGTCCCTTCCAAAAATGGGTTTGTTAACTAGCGTTTTCTCTTATTTTCTCTTCCAAATTCCAATTGCAAAGATGGAGTTTTACTTCCATGAAGGTCTTAAAATACATATATACGTATCCACGTACTTAAGGTACACCGTATATAATTAATTCACGGAAGAAAATTGGAAAACTAACCTTTAAACTTCAAGAACCATGGCTGCTTCTCTATTTCTCTCCCTCACGTTTTCTTTCTCTATGTTGGCTGATGTTTTGATGGATAACTGAAGTATATGATATATATCAACATATAAATGTGGCTTTAGGGTGTGACATGTGTCAACCCCAAGAGGTGACACGTGTCCAGCCCCTATTGGGCCACCGTATCATGCTGCCAACTATGGGATGTCACGTGGCAGTGGGGTCCACCCCCCGCCAAGCAAGTGGGTCACCTGCTTGCTTGAGGTGCTTCCACGTGTCGCTTCTTCATTGGCTACCATGTGTCGCCTTTTTTTCCTTCCTCGTGGGCTCGTAATCTCATCTTATTTTATGTACCTATATAATCCGTGCTACGTAAGTTTGATATATGCTTAAGTAGCTCAAGTGCATATGACTTCTAACTTAGTAGCTTACATAGGTAAATCGAGTCCCACGACTCATTACTTGGCCTCCAATTTCTTACGGACTCTTATGATTTCATCTCCAACCTTCTCTAGTATGGGGTATCACATTCTCCCTTCCTTAGAGCCGTTTGATAGTGTCGTAACTTAAGTGGCTCACATGCTAGCTTCTAAGTAACTTAAGGGACATTCCGAGTTCAAAGATGTGGGGTGTAACAATATGTATTGAGTATATAAAGCATAACGTATCATAACTGAAACGACAACTGAAATGGAGATGCAGAAACATGTATAATAGTTAACAGATTATTGTACCTACAACTTAGGACATGAAGTCATATACCTTATCATACCCTGTACCCGGCCCTCTAGTGAACTCGGTATCATAATAATTTCATCATAATCACATGTCATCATATCATCATGTATATTATTTCATCATATCATCATATACGGCATCATATCATTGTATACGGCATAACCTCATATGTCATCATAGTATATCCGGTCCACTCTGGGGCTCGGGGTCACAAATGTATCCCTATATTTTCATATGCATGCCTACATAAAGTATCCGTCCCTTTAGTGAGGGACTCAGAGAAAGAGTGGTGTACATGTCGTACCGCACCCGACCCACTATAGGACTCGATGCTATTATCATATAGTAAAATATACCGAGGAATATTCAGCCCGATCTATAATTTAAAATAATACCGAGGAATGTATGGCCCAATCTATATTTTAAAACAATGCCGCATAATGTACTGCCCGATCCATAGTTTAAATAAATGCCGCAGAATGTACGACCCGATCCATATTTTCTATCATATCATCATATACATACTCAGCCTAGGACGCAGTGATAAGTATCATCACATACGGCATCATTGTATGCATCACTTCATCGTATATGATATTTCATCATCGTATACTTCTACATATATATATATATATATATATATATATAACCAGCTCGAGACTCGGTGAGCGAAGAGTAAAGCTAGGAACGACAGCATTCCCGGCCCCCTTATGGGATCGAAGGAAGATGGGTTATAATGTGCACGAGTAGAGTAGTGAGAAACCATATGCAACTAAGTCATCATTGGAGACTCAATGAAATAGTCAAGTGAACCGTCACCTGACGACCAGAGTAGTAATCATCTTAAGTACTTTCTAAAACTGTTAGGGATCACATTAGCTGGAGTCTCAAGAATCATAGACGTGTATCGAGACAAGGTTAAACAACTTACGGAAGTAGAGACATCTGTCGTCACAGAAACCTTAGGAATAGGAGCTGATGCATTCATTTATTATTCATCAGAGAGGAGACTCGAGGGTAGTAGTTCAACTACTTTAAGAATTTTAATATCAAGTAGTGAATAAAAGTCACATTTTATACCCGGAGCTACCTCCACCTCATATCATATGCCATTGCATTTATACTTAAGACATTCCAAAAGGAAGAAGAGACAGGCCTTACATATACTATTGTTCATGATCTAGCAGCCTTAAAAGGCAATAACTCAACTATTACAGGAGTCTTAACATCACAAAGTGAATAAAGTTTATGAACTACACTTGGAGATTCACGAGTGGAATTATCCCCACATTTCATATACAAAACTATTCATAACTTATACCTAGAACATGCCAAAAGAAAAGAAGAATAGCTCTACATACCTGTTATGGATTACTCGCATCCAAGCTCGCTTCGTTACTTGTTTAACCTATTTAACATAAAAGTAATACTAGCGTTAGTGACCTCGAATTTCCAACTTCTAAATCTACAACCAAGAACCCAGAGGAATTAATTCCTTATCTGCCTTTCTCGACTAGTCTATTAGTTAGTTAAGGAGTTAACGGAAATCGGGCAGCATCTCCTCTATAACTTGCCCTATCCAAACTTTCAATTTAATCCCCAAACCTTAGAAACCAAAAAAAACAACAATCAGTAGCTCATATGCAATTAAAATATGGCAACATTATGCAATACAAGCTTCCAACAACTCGCTTAAAATTACGAGACCAAAATAGGGTTTTTAGTCGCTATTTCATAAAATCTTTAACCGTACAGAATGGAGGGTCGTGTGGATGAAACCAGAAGCTCCCACACACCTTTTGGAATGTGTTCCAGCCCTGCAAAATACAATAAAAGCACCTGCAATCACAGCAGAACAACCATAATAACCTACTCGACATTCGATTTAACTATGACGACCTTAGTTTAGTTTGTTTCCAACATTAAGAATCCTTGTGCAATTTTTATAGTTCCAGCCACACATAAGACATTTAATATACTCCATAACCACATCATAAATTCTACATTGAAAGGAAAACCCTTACCTTGCCCGAAATTAGCTAAAGCTTGCCAAAATTCACCTCGGAAGTTCTCTAGTTGCGGCTGAAATTTCGTGGCTTCTTGTTACCATTTTGATGATTCTCCAAAAAGAAACTTTAAATTATTAAAACCTTCATATCATGTACAAACCCTTACCAAAATGTGGAAGAAGAGAACCAAGTCATACCTTACTAAAACTTATCTCAGAAGTTCTCTTAGTATGCTAAAACTTAATGGACTGTTTGTATCTCTTCCTTGTTGCCCCAAAATGAGATTTTATGTTATTAAATACCTCTATATCACCATAGGATACCTTAAATAATTAATTTATAAAACGAAATCGGGCCTTACCTTTTTCTTGGCCAAAGCCATCGCCCCTCTCTCTTAGTCTCTCAGGGTTTCTTTTCCTTTCTCTTGATTTTTTTCCGATGAAGAATGGAATAAGAGTCATAAACATGTATGTATAGGCTGCCTTAGGAGATGGAACATATCATCCCCTAAGGATGACACATGTCCAGCCCCTATTAGGCCAACCCATCCATGAAGCCAATGAGGGGCTGCCACAGGGTAGTGGGGTCCACCCCCATAAGCAGGTGGGTCACCTGCTGCCATGTGTCATTTCTCCATGCTACCATGTGTCATTCTCTCCTCTTCCTCATGGGTTCATAATCTCATTTATTTTAAAAACCTATGTAATTCTTGCTACATAGGATTGGTATACACTTAAGTAGCTCAAGTATGTAAAACTTCTAAGTTAATAGCTTACGTAGGTAAGTCGAGTCCTACGACTCATTACTTGGCCTCCAACTCCTTCTGACTTCTCATAACCCTATTTCCAACCTTCCCTACTATGGGGTATCACATTCTCCCTTCCTTAGAGTTGTTTGATAGTGTCGTAGATTATCCGGCTCACATGATAACTTCTAAGAAGCTTAAGAAACACTCTGAGATTAAGAGTATGGGGTGTAACATCCTTCCCCCCTTTAGAACATTCATCCTCGAATGTTAATTAATCTTATGAGGTCTTACCAGGACTTTGGGAATTCTCTATACCAGTTGTCATCCATAGGCCTCCTACTCATCAACACCATTGATTTATGAGTTTAGATTACCTATAGACGTAGGGAACCTATATGGATATTTCTTCTCTATCTTTGTCTCATCACATGCATTGATGGGAGCCACGTGCTTAGTTTGCAACCTTCTAATTTACCGACCTAAGATGGCGATAGGTCGCTCCTCATAGGATAACTCCTCTGTTATATGGACCTCATTCATAGAGAATATTCTAGGAGGGTATTTTATATATTTACGGAGCATTGATCCATAAAAACTGAATGTATTGCTTCCAATCGAATGGTAGGTCCAACTCATAGGCAACTTTGCCTATGCTATGAATGATCCGATAAGGATCAATATGTCCCCTTCTTGCTGAATTTTATTAAACCTTTCCTTGGTGACGCTTTCACAAGTACTCATTTATCTACTTCAACTTGAAAGGTTGACTTCGACTATTTGCGTATGACTTTTGTTAAATCTGGGCTGTTAATAGTTTTTCCTGGATAAGCTTTACTTTATCAACAACTTGTTGGATCCCTTATGGGCCTATCTATTAATCAAAGGGAGAAATATCGTACTAAGATTCACCTATATTCCTAATCCTTTTCGGAATGATCTCCAGCGGTTAGCTGTAAATTGAACTTCCCTGTCTGAGATAATAGATGTGTGAACTTCGTGAAATTTCATTGTCCCCTTGCTATGTCATCTAGAATAACCCCCAACTGAGTATGCCTTCCTAACTAGAAGAAAATAGATTAATTCTGTCAGCCTATCTATCATAACCCATATAAACTCATAGTTCTGTAGAATGCGAGGTCAGTCTATACTATACCTCATATTAACTGCTTTCCATTTCTGAGTCGGGATTTCCATCTCCTGTAATAGGCTATCAAGCTTCTGATGCTCAATTTTGTTTAAGCTATTGTACCATTCCTCTTAATCCAACTTATAACACTTTAGGCATGCTATCTTGCGCTTTTACTCAGATCTTCTCTCCAGTTCTCTTACCACACATCATATTGTAATCCTTGCACAAACGTGTGTAGGTACCTAGAGCAGTCCAAAAAATACCTTAGCATCGTTATACTAGTGTCTTACCTCCTTCAGTCGAGGCTGGGGCTCCACTATGGCTTTTGTTCCTAATACTGATTATATATTAATAGTTCTGCCTTGAACCATCTTACACTTCTTTAATAGATTCTAGATATGGAACTCACATTGCTATTACCGACTTCTTTTTTTATCGAGTAATCACCTGATCTTACTCTTAGTACACCAATGTTCGTAGGCTGCTCAACTATTCTTGTACAATTTGGACAAAGTGCGCTTCATTTTAGTCATAGTCTTTTATGCTCTTGACTTACTCTGCCCTACCTGTGTTATTGTACTAACACGCACTTACAGTCTCTTTTGTCATAATTGTTTCACTTCCTTCACTTACTCTTAAGTCTTCTCATATTCCAATATAAGGAGAGATTCCTTATCCTTTCTCTTTTGCTATTTGTATATCACAATGTCAGTAGCCAGTAACTCTATTACCAACAACCTAACCTTTAGTCAAGTATAGCCTGGCTATCCCTTATAATATCTTTAGGTTCTCATTGGGATTCATTTATCGTATTTATCCCTTTTGTATGCACTCATCTTTTGATGTCATACTATTCAAGGTCCTTACTAATAATTCTCAACACTGTCTCCAGTATCATGGCTTCTTTCCGTTCATTGTTGGCTTTTAAATCTTGTTAACTCGTGCCAGTATGGGATCTCACTTAAAGCCACTTCCCCCTTTAGGGTGTACCCATGTCCCTATCTATTTGTGTTCTACCTTACACTTTTATTTCAAATTTTCAAATATGTATGATTCTTTTCCAATATATTTGGTATACTGTACCATATCTATGCCTTCCTTTATATCATCCATACCTTTGGTTGCCCATGTACGACATCTTAACATAATCGTGAGGTGCTGATCCAATCTAAATATTGGTAATCGATTCACGTATACATAATATTGAGCGCCCGATGCTCACTTTCTTAACAACATATCGATCTTGCCCCAATACAAGGTCTACCTTAACACCATGTTATTATACTACCCCTTTAACTCATAACTATACATTCTCCTTTCACTCCGTCCTCGTATTCAGTTACATATGTCTATCTTGGGTGCCTCTGTTAGAACTTCCTTATTATTCCTCCAGCTCATATCCATTTTTGGTTGTGCGCAAGGAATTCCATATTACTCTTTATTTCCTTGCACTAGCTATCTTTTTCGTTGTCATATAACCTTTATTTGAAACTTTCCTTACAGAAATTGATAAGTCTTCCTTATTTGTTCTATAGCTCGCTTTTCCGTTTCCACCTATCTTTATATTCCAATCACATGGACCACGTCATACCTTTTAGTTACTTTCTTACTAAGCTTTCCTTATTCTCATATCGATCTTCATTCTATTCACATGGTATCCTACATGCAATAAATCCCATAGTATACACTGCTTAACCTTCTTCACGATTCTTACTATGGGTTACTTACCCTTCTTAGTTAATCTTATCTTTAATGTCTCACAAGCGGTCTTATTAACACTTCATATCCGTCACAATTCTTTTTCCCTTGTACTCTTATCTTAATCATCTTGTTACTTCTTTTAACTATAACTCGTCATAGTCTATCCCTGTGTATCAATTTAGTCGGTGTCTTAATATATCGTTCCATCCAGATCTATCAGTCTTCTCTAAATCATCTTCTTTGGATCACAAGTCTTTTCCAACTTCGTTCAACCATACCAGTATCGACCTCCTAGTTTTTATTGCCATTAATTCAGCAATTAACTCATTTCTCGAGGTCAGCCATACTCGTAGTTTAGTCAAATCTCATCCTTATTTTGGGCAAGGCATACTACAACCTTGTATCTCCTTCTCCTTTTATTTTTAGGAAATTTGGGCAGAGTTTCCTCTATATTACTTACTATCTCAACACCTACACACAGAAGATGCCAACAATGCCTCACAGGTCCAACATATATATTCATATCATATCATATCGCAGCCACACAGGGTGCCCAATATTAACAACAGTATAAAAATGGACTTATCTCGTATGTCCACCCGAACTGCACCTGTTGCATTTTCCTGTTTACCTCTCCTTTCACTTTTCAACTTTATATGTTAATCATATTTCAACACCTTACCTGACATGTGCCTTCTGTACCTTTGCTTACCTGTGTGCTTTGTAACTTCCAATATCGTTAGTTACTTTCTTCTATCGATGTTGTCCTCCTACTAAAATCATAGGTTAGTATGAGGAATTTCACTCCCTATGACTCAGCTCTATCGCATGATCTTAGATCTGAAAGAAAGTAACATCCTAAATATTCTGTAGCCTCTAGTCTATAGATGTGGTGCACAACACACCAATTGACAAGACTCTACTAGAAAGGTATGTAGACATTCCAAGGACGAACTACTTTGATACCACTTCTGTTACAACCCAACCCCATAGGCCGCGACTGGGGTCCGACCTGGACCCCCTTATGTGTATCTATCAGCTATACTCAAGTTGAACCATGTGTGAGGTAATACTATACATAAAACCCCAATAGTTCAAAAACTTTTTCATATACCTGTCACCTCTTTCACCTGTGTGACGACATGAAAGGGCACACAAGCCGTCAAGGCTGCCATAACACAATAACATGTATAACATGACCTACTCAAAAATAACCCACATACACATGTCTACAGACCTTTAAAAGAATTAATTGTATCATATGGCGAGACAGGGCCCCCGCTGTACCCCTAAATAAACAAATATATACATCAAATGACCAGCATCAGAAGTTAGGCTCCAGAATAGTGGAGCACTTCCAACATAGCTGAGTGAAAACCCTAAGCTGGCGGATCTCCAAAATGAACATCTGTACCTGCGGGCATGAAACGTAGCCCTCCGGAGAATAGGGGGTCAGTACGACATATGTACTAAGTATATAAAGCATAACGTATTATAATTGAAATGACAACTGAAATAGGGATGCAGGAATATGTATAACAGTTAACAGATTACTGTACCTGCAGCTTAGGACATGCAGTCATATACCTTATCATACCTTGTACCTGGCCCTTTAGTGAACTCAATATCATAATCGTTTCATCATAATTACGTGTCATCATACCATCATGTATATTATTTCATCATGTCATTGTATACAGCATCATATCATTGTATACGACATAACCTCATATGTCATCATAGTATATCCGGTCCACTCTGGGGCTCGGGGTCACAAATGTATCCCTATATTTTCATATGCATGCCTACATAAAGTATCCGTCCCTTTAGTGAGGGACTCAGAGAAAGAGTGGTGTACATGTCGTACCGCACCCGACCCACTATAGGACTCGATGCTATTATCATATAGTAAAATATACCGAGGAATATTCAGCCCGATCTATAATTTAAAATAATACCGAGGAACGTATGGCCCAATCTATATTTTAAAACAATGCCGCATAATGTACTGCCCGATCCATAGTTTAAAACAATACCGCAGAACATATGGACCGATCCACATTTTCCATCATATCATCATATACATACCCGGCCTGGGATGCGGTGATGAGCATCATCACATACGGTGTCATCGTATGCTTCACTTCATCGTATACGACATTTCATCATCGTATACTTCTATATATATATAACTAGCTCGGGACTCGATGAGCAAAGAGTAAAGCTAGGCACGACTGCATTCCAGACCCCCTTATGGGATCAGAGGAAGATGGGTTATAGTGTGCATGAGTAGAGTAGTGAGAAACCATATGCAACTAAGTCATCATTGGAGACTCAATGAAACAGTCAAGTGAACCGTCACCTGACAACTAGAGTAGTAATCGTCTTAAGTACCTTCTAAACACCGTTAGGGATCACATTATCTAGAGTCTCAAGAATCGTAGATGTGCATCGAGACAAGGTTAAACAGCTTACAGAAGTAGAGACGTTTGTCGTCGTAGAGACCTTAGGAATAGAAACTGATGCATTCAGTTATTATTCATCAGATAGGAGACTAGAGGGTAGTAGTTCAACTACTTTAAGAATTCTAATATCAAGTAGTGAATAAAAGTCACAAGTTATACCCAGAGCTTATAACTGGAACTACCTCCACCTCATATCATATTTCATTACATTTATACTTAAGACATTCCAAAAGGAAGAAGAGATACGCCTTACATATATTACTGTTCATGATCTAACAGCCTTAAAAGGCAATAACTCAACTATTACAGGAGTCTTAACATCACAAAGTGAATAAAGTTTATGAACTACACTTGGAGTTTCACAAGTGGAATTATCCCCATATTTAATATACAAAACCATTCATAACTTATACCTAGGACATTCCAAAAGAAAAGAAGAGTAGCTCTACATACCTGTTATGGATTACTCGCATCCAAGCTCGCTTCGTTACTTGTTTAACCTATTTAAAATAAAAGTAATACTAGGGTTAGTGACCTCGACTTTACAACTTCTAAATCTACAACCAAGCACCCATAGGAATTAATTCCTTATTCGCCTTTTTCGACTAGTCTCGACTAGTCTATTAGTTAGTTAAGGAGTTAACGGAAATCGGGCAGCATCTCCTCTATAACTTGCCCTATCCAAACTTTCAATTTAATCTCCAAACCTTAGAATCCAACCAAAAACAATAATAAGCATATCATATGCAATTAAAATATGGCAACATTATGCAATACAAGCTTCTAACAACTCGCTTAAAATTACGAGACCAAAATAGGGTTTTTAGTCGCTATTTCGTAAAATGTTTAACCGTACGGAACGGAGGGTTGTGTCGCCACAACCAGAAGCTCCCACACACATTTTGAAACGTTTTCCATCCTTGAAATATACAATAAAAGCACCTGAAAGCCCAGCACAACAAACACAACACCCTACTCGACAATCGATTTAACTATGACGACCTTAGTTTAGTTTGTTTCCAACATTAAGAATCCTTGTATAATTTTTATAGTTCCAGACACATATAAGACATGTAATATACTCCATAACCACACTATAAAATACACATTAAAAGAAAAATCCTTACCTTACCCGAAATTGGCCAAAGCTTGCCAAAATTCACCTCGGAAGTTCTCTAGTTGCGGCTGAAATTTCGTGGCTGTTTGGTACCCTTTTGATGCTGATCAAAACAGCAACTTTACATTTTTAACACCTTCATATCATGTCCAAACCCTTACCAAAACTTGGGAGAAGAGAACCAAGCTATATCTTACTAAAACATGTCTCTGAAGTTCTCTTAACATGCTGAAAATTACGGACTGTTTGTATCTCTTCCTTGCTGCCCCAAAATGAGATTTTACGTTATTAAAAAATGCTATATCACCATAGAATACCTTAAAAAATTAATTTACGGAACAAAATCGGGCCTTACCTTTTTTTTGGCCAAAGTCGTCGCCCCTCTCTCTTAGTCTCTTAGGGTTTCTTTTCCTTTCTCTTGATTTTTTTTGGATGAAGAATGGAATAAGAGTCATAAACATACATGTATAGGATGCCTTAGGAGGTAACCCATCCATATGGCCAATGAGAGGCTGCCACATGGTAGTGGGGTCCAACCCCCAAGCAGGTGGGTTACCTACTTGACCCCAAGGAGGTGGGTCACCTTCTGCCATGTGTCATTTCTCCATGCTGCCATGTGTCATTCTCTTCTCTTCCTCATGGATTTGTAAACTCGTCTTATTTTAAGAACCTATGTAATCCTTGCTATGCAGGCTTGGTATATACTCAAGTAGCTCAAGTATGTAAAACTTCTAAGTTAATAGCTTACGTAGGTAAGTCGAGTCCTATGACTCATTACTTGGCCTCCAACTCCTTCCGACATCTCATGACCCTATTTCCAACCTTCTCTACTATGGGGTATCATATTCTCCCTTTCTTAAAGTTATTTGATAGTGTCGTAGATTATTCGGCTCACATGATAACTTCTAAGAAGCTTAAGAGACACTCCGAGCTCAAGAGTATGGGGTGTAACATATAATATCTCTTCCTTGGGATCATTCGAACTCAAATGATGATCAATTCAAGAATTTACATCAAAGCACGGATATAATGCAAGAACTTTGAACATCAAACTCAAGAATAACTCACTCAATCTCATCAAACTCAAGAAAGTACTAACTTAGAGATAAGAATAGAAAGAAGAATAGTACCTTCATCATCGACACTAGGAGTAACGAATAGATGCGGGTACTTGGATTTCATATCCTCCTCGGCTTCCCATGTAGCCTCCTCAATAAACCGATTCCTCCATAAGACTTTAATGGATGCAATCTATTTAGTCCTCACCTTGAACCTCATGATCAAGAATCAGAATCAAAATTTCCTAATAAGTCAAATTATCTTTCACCCCAATGCTCTTAGGTTCATCTCTTTCTTACTAAATACGTATTGCTGGCTCTTGTGATCAGTAAACACATCAACATGCACTCCATACAAATAGTGATGCTATATTTTTATAGCAAACACCATTACTGCCAATTTGAGGCCGTGAGTCGGATAATTCCTTTCATGTAAAGTAAGTTCTCTAGAAGCATAGGTTATGACATTGTCTCTCTGCACCAACACACCACCCAATTCAATTCTGGCCATATCACAATAAATAACAAAGTCATTTGTTGCCTTGGGTAGGGATAAAATTGGAGTAGTAGTAAATCAAGATTTCAACTCTTGAAAACTTTTCTCACAGGAGTCTAATGATTGAAACTTAGCCTTTTTCTAAGTCTTCTTAGTTAATGGTGATGATATAGATAAGAGACCCTCTAAAAATCTTCTGCAGTAACCAGCCAAACCCAAGAAATTCCTTATGTCAGTCAGGGATGTGGGTCTGGGATAGTTCATTACTTCCTTAATCTTCTGCGCATCAACCTAGAATACCTTCACCAGATATCATATGGACTAAGAATGCCACAAAAAGAAGACAAAATTCATATTTCAAAAACTTAGAATACAATTCCCTATCCTTAAGAGTTTGAAGAATGATTCTGAGATAATTGACATGCTCCTTCTTATTTCTGGAGTAGATCAATATGTAGTCAATGAACACAATCACAAACATGTCCAAATACTATTTGAATACCTGATTCATCAAATCCATAAATATTATAGGATCGTTAGTCAAACCAAAGGACATAACAAAAAACTTGAAATGACCATATCGGGTTCGAAAAGCCATCTTTGGGATGTCATATTCGCTCATTTTTAACTGATGATAGATTGATATAAGGTCTATCATTGAGAAACAAGTGGCACCTTGAAGTTGGTCAAAAAAATCATCTATTCTAGAAAGGGGATAACTATTCTTGATGGTGACATTGTTCAACTGACGATAGTCTATATACATTCTGACAGAATTATCTTTGTTTTGCACGAATAGGACATGAGGGACCCAAGATGAGATACTTGGCCTAATGAATCCTTTATCTAAGAGATGTTTCAAATACTCTTTAAACTCTTCCAACTCGGTGAGAGCCATTCTATATGGCAGAATAGAGATAGGCTACGTATCAGGAAGAATATCAATCCCAAAGTCGAATTCCCTATCAGGAGGAACTCCGGATAGATCATTGGGGAAGAATTTGAGAAACTCATTGACAACAGAAACTAACACAAGGGATGGAGTCTCCATACTATCATCTCTAACTCAAACTATGTGGTAGATACATCCCTTGGAGATTAACTTTCTGCACTAAGGTATAAAATGAATTTACCCTTAGGCACTGCTAAACTACACTTCACTTTATGATCGGTTCATTCGGGAACTAAAACTTGACAATTCGAGTTCTACAATCAACAAAGGCATAATAAGCATAAAGCCAATCCATACCAAGAATAAAATCAAAATCAACCATGTCTAACTCAACTAAGTTAGCCAATGTATCTCTATGATAGATGCACACACTAAAATCTATATAGACTCTTAAATAGAATAGACTTACCAACAAGAGTAAAAATACTAAAAGGCTCAAGAAGATACTTAAGAAGAAACTCAAACTTATTAGATATGTATGGGTTCATAAAAGACAAAGTGGCACCCGAATCAAGCAAAGCATAGACATCAAAAAAAGGACTCGAAGCATACGAGTGATAACATCTGGCGAGTTCTTCTGATCCAGGCAACTAGCCGTAGCATACACATGGATTGAACCTCCACTTGTACCTGAAGTAGCACATCTTTGATTACCTCAACCTAGTGGTGCCACAGTAGTAGATTGGGCTCTTTCACCTCATATCAAACACTGTCTTTGAAAATGACCCGTCTGATAACATTTATAGAAATTATTGATGCCCTCTCTACACTCTTCTAAATGGATATTTCCCATACTTTCCACAAGGCGGCTTCCCTTTCGAACCTTGAGCCAAATTTTCTTGGGAATGGGAACCTAAAGTTCTGAAACTCTAGTGACTTCTGATCATACCTGTTATTAGACATAGGTGCACTTGTTGATGATGGATCATAGCTAAAAGACCTCTTTTGGAAGAAGGATCTGTTACCCTTACCTTAGTTCTAATCATTCTCATGCCCAACTTATTTTTCCTTTTTTCTCAAATGCTCCTCTCTATCCTTATTCTTATCATCCTCTACCTGTTATGCATACACCATAAGTCTGGAAATATCCATGTCAGAAATCAATAACAATGCCTTGCATTTCTTCTTCACATATTTGCCCAACCTAGAGATAAACTTCCTCATATTATATCTCATATCTAGAACATCTCCAGAGAATATCTAGATAGTTGAATGAACTTAAGGTTGTACTATTTTACAGTCAATCCCTCTTGCTTCAGATTTACAAACTCTTCAACATTTGCTTCCCTTAGTTCTTGGGGAAAGAAGTGATCAAGGAATACACTTTCAAACTCATACCAAATAGTAGGCTCAACATCCTTACCATGACTCTCCTCCCACTTATTATACAAGATGTTAGCAACATCCTTGAGCTATTAGGAAACCAACTCAACTCCCTCATCCTCAGTAGCATGCATTTCCTTCGAAATCTTCCACATATCATTAATGAAGTTTTGAGGGTCCTTCTCAACCTTAGACCCTATAAATACTAGAAAGCGCATCCTCAAAAAATCCCTAATCCTTGTAGTAGCAGATGGATCTTAAGAACTAGAGGTAGGAGCTGGTGAATTCCGACTACTATTTTGGGTAGCTACTAACTGAGCAAGCATGGCAGTAGCTCCTTTAAAATCTACCTATAAAGTAGGAGCAGGCTGAGTAGTAGACATTAGGGGCACCTTAGTAGACCATGCAGTTCGACCCCTAGTGCTCACCCCTAAGTGTAATGGCATCTTAGACTGTGGAACCTCAGTGCTAGCAGCGTTCTTCTGGATGGCGCTATATTTAGGAGGCATAATTTGCAATGCGTAAACACATGAATTAGAAATGAGATTTTATAAAGTTAAACTCTATCATATGAACTCAGAATATGAAAGAAATGAGAAAAATCCTAATGTCCTAAAGCCTCCTAATTATAAGTTTGGTGCACGACACACCTATAAGTCAGACTTTATTAGAAACGACTTCATAGACAACCTAAGACTCTTGATCCGTGCTCTGATACCAAGTTTATCAGGTTTTGAGACAGTACCCTAGGTGTGGTTGGCACTTGGAGAATATTGCTGGCTCCGAACGAATCACTTGGTCTGATAACTCATTCAATCATTCAGCAAAAGACTTAGATAAATCAAAGAAGACACTCAAGTAGGCTAGAAAATCAATGGTTCAATAAAATAATAGTTTAAATAAACAGTTCAAATAAACTCAATATCATTGGAATAGTTTTTCAAAATAAGTTTCAGAATGAAAACATCAACTCTACTGTGTCATTGTCTATGAAGCCTCTAAACTCATTATAAGAAGGCATCAGGAATGACCCACATCTACCTCAAAAGAATTACTCCATTAAAGGAAAAGAACTACAATGGAAAGAACCCTTCGTAAGGAAAAAGATCTCACCAAAATATTAAATAGAGTGATCTTCAACGAAGCCTGTTGAGGATATCTAACACATGTATCTACATCATAAAATGATGCAGAGCTGAATGGTGTCAGTACATGGAATGTACGGTATATAAAATAGTTGAAAGGAATCACGATCAACAATACTCAACATCATGCAACTCAACTCTGAGATCGACTCAATTTAATAATCATGCAAGTTTAAAAATAAACAATTCTATGAAAATAGACTCAATGATATGCAACTCAACCAAATCAAACCATTCAATTTTAGGGAGTTTCTCTAACCAACAACCATCACTCATGAGCTAGTGATGATACAATGCTTTACACACCGTTGTCGCATTAGTTTAATACTTTGCCAGGGTAAGTGATGATTAACCTCATTGGATCCACAATCAATCAAAGTCCTCTTTTTGAGAATAGAGAGGCATAACCTCTATCTTACATTGGCTACATAGTTTATGGAGTTTGAGTTATCATTTACTCTTACCATAATTAGTGCCCAATACTACTCCCAAAGACTCAATGTGCTCATATGCTCAATCATATCAATTTATTCAATCATCTCATCTAGTCTAATTGGAGTCTCATCAAACTCAATCTCATCTCAATCATTAATTCTTTCATTTAAAACATATTTTCAAACTCATTCATACATTCTCAAAACTCTATCTCGAATAATTATTTATACTCAAATTACTCATGTTCAAAATAGCAGAAGTTTAAGAACTCTTTAGACTCAACTCATTCTCAAATATATATTTAAAAAGAAAAATATATTAACACTCAACTCTTTCATTTTCAAAATGGTAGTTACGAGATTCCTCAAACCTCAACTCATGCTCAAACCTTTTCTCAAACAATGATGAAACTAATCATTCTTTAGCCTCAAAACATTACATAAAATAATTAATGCAAAACTCAACTAGGGTTCATGTTAATGCAAACATGAATCCATACTCTCAACTCAAGAAACTCGTCAAGGTATATTAAAATATACAAGAACACAATGAAATTTAAATAGTTAACCTAAGAATTCTGATTTAAAACTCAAATTCACAACTCAACTTGACTATATAGAGATGTAGGGCATGAGGAAGAACTTAGTCCAACATTATGATAGCCTTACATACCTGGAACGACGATTATCCACTCATAAATTTAAAGACTTCACTTGAAACTCAACAACCCTTGACTTCTCCTTCGCTTTACTCCTCACTCTCAAAAGTTTCTACGGGTGAATGGGAAGAAAATTCCTTTGGGTACTGATAAGGAGTTAAATTTAGTCTCAAAATAGCCTAGGTTAAGTTTGGGAAAAATGGAGAAAAGATGAGTTTGTTCTTTATTAAAACTAGCGATGAGTAATATTTAAGTCCTAGGTCTGCGATACGGACTTGTTCTCCACTTTAATTTCAACATTTTTTCTCTTCTCCACGACACGAACATATCGCATACTCTATTATATCAAATTTCCCCAGAGTCAAAACTAATTCCCCAGGTTCGCGGCACGGGCCTGGTCCCTTTACCTCATTTTTCTCAATTTCACTTTTGGTTCTTAGAATAATCTAAGTTAGGATAGTATAGGGTGTTACACTTTTAAGCATCCTTTTACATATATTGCTTATTTTATTGAGTTGAGCTATTTTCAGAGTTGAGTTCCTTGAGTTGAGTTGAGTATCTTTGAGTAAGTTTCATTTTCATCTATTTTACATAATGTACATTTCATGTACTGATGCTATTTAGCGCTATATTATTTTATGATGTAGACATAGCTGATAGAGATCCTCAACAAGCGCACCATTGAAGGTCATATTTCCATTCATTATGGTGAGACCTTTTTGCATTCAGAGGCGCTCTTGAGTATTTATTTTTCTGTCATTTATTATTAGTATTTGAGGTTGACGTAGGCCTATCCTGGTACCCACTTAGAGTCAATTTAGAGGCTTCATGGACTATTCAGATAAATTTTGGGTCATTCGGTTTTATTCATTCGAAGTTATGTTTTGAAAATATTCAATTATATCTCATATATACTTGAGTATTGAGTTTTAAACTGAGATTGTTAAGTTTGCATATACTTATTGTGCCCATCTGAGTTACTTTTTTGAGTTAGGTCTTCCGCTTGGTGAGTCAGCCAGCCCAAGGGTTCACTTGAGAACTAGCATGGTTTTAAAGTGCTGGCCACACCTATGGTCTAGACTTAGGGCATGACAATCTTTGTATCAAAGCACCGAGTTCAAGAGTCTTAGAATATCTATGAAGCCGAGTCTAGTAAAGTCCTTCTTATTGGTGTCAAATGTGCCACATCTATAATGGGGAGGCTATAAGACTTTTAGGAATTATTTCACTTCTTTCATACTCCAGTTCGTGCTATATAGTTTAACTTTATGAAAATCTCCTTTTAATTCGTGTGTTTCATAATTTTATATCATGCCTTCAAAATGAACCTTGAGCCAGAGGAACATTGCTGAGAACGAGATTCCACCATAGTCTAAAATATAAACCCAGAACCAAGCCCAAGCAGTCCGGAATGAGAATGTGACTCAGAAGGATCCACAGACTACCTAGCCTACTATGACTTCTGTGGCTGAATTTAGAGGAACAATTTCTAAGCTCACACAGTTGATGGCTTCTCATACTGGTTGTCAGAGTACTTTAGTGCCTAGCTCTAGTTCTCAAGATCCATCAGCTGCTAATAGAATTCGAGACTTTCTCGGGATAAACCCACCAATCTTCACTGGATCTAGAGTTGAGAAGGACCCTCAAAACCTTATTTATGACATATGGAAGATCCTAAAGGCAATGCATGCGACTAAGATAGAAGGGGTTGAACTAGTTTCTTATCAGTTGAAGGATGTTGCTAATGTATGGTACAACCAGTAGGAGTAAAGTGAAGGTAAGGATGAAGAGGTTGCAGTCTGAGCTGAGTTTAAAAATGCATTCGTAGACCACTTCTTTCCATGAGAGCTGAGGGAAGCAAAATTTGAGGAGATCATTAATCAGAAGAAAGAGGGGATAACCATGAAGGAGTATAACCTCAAGTTTATCCAGTTGTCCAGGTATGATCCCAAAATGGTTCTCAATATCAGTGCTAAGATGAAGACGTTTATGCCTGGCCTGAGCAGGCATGTGAAGAAAGAGTGTCAGGAAGCTTTATTGATTTGATATGGACACATCTAGACTCATCATGTATGCCTATCAAGTTGAGGAGAACAAGGGGAAGGATAGGGAAAAGAACCAAAGTAAGAAGGTTAAATCCACAAGTAATGAATCTAACCATCAAGAGGGTGGTAATGGAAACCGTTCTTTTTAAAAAAAATAGGTCTTCTGGTTATGCACCTTCATCATCTAGGGCACCCACAAATAATAACAACAATTACTAGAGGTCTCAAGGTAACTAGAACTTAAGAGCTCAAGGCTCTCAATTCCAAAGAAGTATGGTCCAGAGTTCTTCACGTAGGTCGCCTTGTGATAAGCATGGTAGACTAAATTTGGAAGAGGGTCAAGATGGTACTAATGGTTGTTACAAGTGTGGATAGATGGGCCACTTTATAAGAGATTGCCCATCTGAAAAGCAGAGTAATGGGGGAAACAGAACCCAATCTTCTTCGACAGCACCATCAAATAAAGGCAATCAGAGAGGGTCTACTTTAGGAGCAAGTGAAGGTCCAAACTGTCTATATGCTATGGCTAGTCTCCATGACTAAGAGAACTCACTGAGTGTTGTCACTGGTATGCTTCGAGTCTTTACTCATGATATTTATGCATTACTTGATCCAGGTGCTACCTTATATTTTGTGACTCCTTATGTTGCCGTTAAGTTTGGAATCTTTCTCGGACGACTCTTAGAGATATTTAGTGTTTTTACTCCTATTGGTGAGTCTATTCTAGAAAAAAGATTTTATCAAGATTGTACTATCTGTATCTATCATAAATATACCTCTGCAGACATAGTTGAATTAGACTTGGTCGCCTTCGATGTCATTCTTGGCATGGAATAGATTTATACTTGTTATGCCTCAGTTGATTGTAGAAATCGAGTTGTCAAATTCTAGTTTCTGAAGGAGCCAATTATTGAGTGGAAGGGTAGTACAACTTTGCCTAAGGGTTGATTCATTTCATACCGTAAGGACATAAAGTTAGTCTCTAAAGGGTATATTTACCACATTATTAGAGTTAGAGATGATAGTGTGGAGACACCATCCCTTCAGTTGGTTGCAGTTGTGAGTAAGTTTTTCATGAAGATTTACCTAGTCCCTACTGATAGGGAGATAGAATTTAGAATAAATATTCTTTCCGATACTACTGCACTTATAGAAAAGTGTAGTTCGAGGGTATTGAACAAGCCTCATTAACTTATTGAGATTAAATGCAAACTTGTTGATTGTAATCATGGTATATTTCTCAAGGTGTGTAGAAGTATGAGCAAGTATCTAGGTGGCCCAAACTAATATCGAAAAAAATCTTGAAACAGAGGAAGAAAGTGCAAAAGGAGGAGTTTAGACATCTCAAAATGAAGAATCAAAACAAGGTTTGTAAGGGCTGATAATGAAAGAGAGTCTACTGAACATCAACTTTAGTCGTTCCGCGATGTTAAATTAGGTGCTTATTGAAAGGAAACCTAATTTGTAACAATGTAGCTTCTTCTTTTTATCGTCATAGCGTTACATTTTTGTTTAGTTTTGTTGTGCAGATTAAGAAAAGTTTGAGTACCCAAAATTGAAGCTAAGAAGCATATTTGAGCATAATTGTGGGGTTGTGAAATCCTTTTTGATGGAAATTTAGGAAAAATGTTGCTAGCTAAGGTCCTAAAAGGCCTACAAAGTTTAGGAAATTTAGGAAACATGTATTTCTAGCCCTCATTCTCAATTGTTCTTATAATTTTCTTTGAGGATAAAGCATAATCTTAAGTGTGGGGTGGGAAAGTGATCTTGTTAGATATATTTTTGTATTAGCTTTGCTTTATTATTTTCATTCTAGGTTCCTTAATTTTTTTATGGTATTTTTTTCTTAGGATAACTGCCTTGAAACGACTAGGTTTTATTTTTAGTATTTTTTAGGATTAGTTTAATTTTCTTAGGCTAGCTATTTTACTTATAGAAACTTTAGAACTATAAAATCCATCACTATTATAAAGGTACTCTGAATAATGGATTTTCTAGTCTTCATGGGAATTTATTCTTCAGAAAAACATAAAAAGATAGAAGTACTTAAGTGTAGACTCATATACTTTCTAGCAAATACTCTAAAATTAAAAATAGGGCTTGATAAATGCATATCATTCGTGTTAGTTGTGAAGATTGGTGTCCGAAGTAACTAAGTTTGAAACTATTAATATGCCATGTGTGGGGAGCATTTGTGCATTCATTCATGTTAAGACATCTAAAACGTTTTCTGTGTGTGAAAAGTTGAACTTGATGAATGAACTTGTTGGATGTGATCAAGACATTTCTTGTTTAAATCTATATTTTGACTACATTGTAATACTATCCTAAACATTTTTCCTAGTTAACCTCTTTTAAGCCTATAGCTCTTTTTTTGTAAGCCATGTGATATATCCTAATTCCCATTTGTTGATTAATCTCAGATTTTGATCCAAAAATCTTTAATGTACTTTGAGTTGAATGACTTATAGAAAAGATGTAAATGAAAAACAAAGAGGTGAATAAACTCAGTGAAGATAGGTTATGGGGAAAAAGAAGATAGGAAATAATGTCCAAGTTGTGAAATTATCTATGCTAGTTGTAAATAGAGGATGAGATCAAAAGGAGAATTCTCAATATAACTTGACTATAAAAAATCAAGAAGTGTAAGAAAAAGAAAAAAAATAGAAGAGAGTGAAAATATCCTTATAGCAATTAAGTAGTGAAAAAGTGAGCAATTTCTAAAAGATAGTGAAAAAGAGAAAAATATCATAAGAAGTTAAAAGTGAGGTAAAGTGACAAAAGAAGATTTATTGATCTCGTCAATGTCTTAAAGTGTATAGGAAAGATTAGTCACTATTTTTATCCAAATACTTTCTACCCGTTTCTTAGCCGACATTACAATCCGAAAATTTCTGTTGATTCGACAGTTCAATGCATTCATTGATTTAGTAATACACTATTCACAAGTCTATGATATATTTTTTTATGTCTTGAATTTTCTTGTGAGAGTGAGAAAATTTGATTCGCTCATGTCTTTTTGATTATATACATATGATGTATGAAAAAATAACATTTCTTTAATTGTGAGGGCCCTTTATAGTTAGAACTAGTAACTTAACGTCTTCAATAGTTGCATTTTAGCATGTTGGCCCTATATATGAGATAAATAGTCAGTATAGTAGTTGTGAAGTTTGCATTATAAGTATTGAGCTTGAAAGATTTTGTTTGAATGAGTAAATTTCAGATCATGATTAAATTGTTTATATAAATAGAATTTTTGAATAGTCATGTCTAACTAGCACTGATGTGATTATATGTCTATAGAGTATAGGATGAGTTGTTCGAGGATAAATAAAATTTCTAAGTGTGGGGTGGTGATTTGAGTGTATTTACGCATCCAAACATCATATTTTACTCATATTTTAGATAAGTTTTGGGCATAATCTTATGAATATTCTTGTGTTTATTGAATATATGTTTTGATGAGATAATGGATATAATTAGGATAATTTCAACCCAAAAAAGCCAAAAAAGACCCAAAAGATGGATTGAAATGCAAAGTAAAGTGTCCTAGACAAAAACACGACCAACAGAATGCTAAAATGGAGTCTGAGAAGCAAGGTATCCTACCCTGAGATGGACCTCTCATCGCACCAATCTAGAAATTGAGATTTAGAGACTTTGATTTTCTGAAGAACCCTGATATGGCCTCACACCACACGTCTCCTCCCTCCATGATGGGTCTTTCATTGCACAACCCCTACCATCGGACTGAATTTGATCAAAGCCAAAGAAGAATTCAAGCGAGACTAGTATTCTGATCCTACTACTATAAATATGTCTTTTTGACGACGTTTTTAAAGTTATGCATTATTAGTTAAGGTTATGAATCATAAGTAGAGATTATGGATTACTCATAGCATAGAAGACTCATTGTTCTTAATTTTTAGGGTTTACATATAGTTGTTAGTAGATTATTGTGTAATGAACAAAATTCTCTTGCACGAGCTGCGTTAATCAAAGATTTTGCTTACTTTCTTCTTAATTAATATTAGTGGCCTAAAATTCTCCTCAACTATTTGAATTGATACAAAATTACCCTTCATCCACCTTTCGGCCTTAAAATACCCTTGACGTCAATCTTTTTGGCTCAAAAATATCCTCGATATTAACCCTTTGGTTCATATTTGCCCTTATTTTTAACAACTCCCCCAAAGTATAATTATTATATATTTATTTATTATATTGTATAATCTGATTAGTCTAAATTTAAATTCTTCTCAAATAAATAATAAAAACTACATATGATCCATATTTGACACGATATGCTTGAAAATAATATTCAAAAAATTATTAATTTTCTGATATATTCCTATTTAGCCGATTCTAAATCAACTCCCCGATTCATTATAAATCCCTCTTAACTAGGGGTCCAACTAAAATCAATACTTTCCCCATCTGATTGTCCTTGTAATTTTTTTTATTATTTTGATTAATATAAAATCTTCTATCAATTATCCAAATGTATTGTTCATTTCCTCTTTTTATTCTTTTTTTTAATTTGTTATTCTTAATTAGGATATCAAGGACTCAAACTTGAAATCAACTTATATGTTCATATTCATTTAATTTGCATAATTATCATGGTGGGGGTGGGGGTGGGGATGGGGATGGAGATATGAGAAAAAGTTAATTTCATTCTTTTATTTTGAATATTGGATGCACACAAAAGAAAAGTGCAGTATATGTACATAGCTGCATAATTAAATCATCTTCTATTGAACTAATTATTTCTATATGAATGTTGCCGCTACTATTTTTCTCCTTTTTTCTCCCTTGTTTTGTCATAAGTTAAAAAATTAAATTTAAAATGGTGGAGAGTAGATGACTAACCTTTTTAAATTTTGAATCCAAATTAGGCCAATCATATGAGTCCATATATTAAGTAATTTTAAATTATTTTAACGAAAAAGGGCTTAAAATGCCCTTAAACAATGAGATTTGGTACAATGTTGCCCTCCATCCACCTTATGCGTGTGGGCCGTTAAAAATAAGGGTATTTGTGAGCCAAAATATTGATGCCAGGGGTATTTGGAAGCCAAAAGGTGGATGAAGGGTAATTTTGTATCAATTCAAATAGTTGAGGCGCATTGTAGGCCCTTCTCCGTAAGTTATAATAGTTATTATTTTTCACTAGTTATGAGTAGCTAAGCTTATAATTACGGATATGAAACTTAGAGTAGGGATGATGATAATAGATTTTATACAATAATATCTTCTCATGAAGGGTTGCTCATTGTGTATTAAGGTTCTTTAGTAAAGATTTCTTTTTAAAGGGTTGAGAACATTAAGAACTTGCATGTATTCTAACTTGCTTGACAAAAGAGGTTAAGATAAGGAAAGAGGTCATTAACATGGAATTGATGCTAGAAACCACCAAATAATAGCTTGAGCTCGAAAGTGGATAGCTAGCCTGAGGCTCTTGATGAATGAACGAATTATTTTAACACCCAAGTACCGACTATGACTTAAGATGATATTCTCTTAAATAGGCCGAGAGGCTTTAGGAGACCTACAAATTCATTAGTTTTGCACAATGAATACACTTAAATGAGTTGATACTAAAATATTTGTTTGAGTACCGATATGTAAGAATTGTAATGTCACGATCAAAGCTAGGGCCTAGGCATGACACGACAATCGAGATCCCGAGGGACCTCAACCAAGCCTCTTAGGATACATCGCATACATAAGGTAGCTTAAAATATCAAAGTCAACACATAAGCGGAAGGTAAGTCTTAATAGAGTCTCAATAAGAGAAGCACTTTAAGCAACATATCCGAGCAATCTGAACTACAACTCATAATAGTCTAAACATGCCTCTACATAGTCTAGATGGGAGGCATAAGACATATTCCTAGCTCACCCATAGAAGAAAGAAATGTCAAGACAAAAGAATATAAAATCATATTGGTTACACCCTCAAAGCACGAGAACTCACCAATTAAATGATAGAAATCAATGTAATTCTAGCCACAAGGGGGAGGAGCGTGATCGTCAGAACCTACATTATGATACAATGTAGGAAAAATTATGCATTAATACATGGAATGCATTAAGTAGGTGAGAAGCATGTATGAACAATCATAATAGGACATAGTCAATATGAACGTGAAATGCATGACCAATATCTTTTGAAAGCATGAGTAAAACTTGAAAACAATTAAAACATTGTAATCATGTGGTCAATGCATCATAAAATTGACATAAGAGATCATATCATATCATATCATATAAATTTAGGTGAGATAGGAACTTAATCGACATTATGACCATGAGACCTATAACATGAACTCCAATGTAACACCCACATTGTGAAGAGAGAGGCTACTTGCCAAGGTAGACTCCATGAGAAAATTTTAACATCATGATCTATATGTGGATCTACTAGCTAATCCATAAATGAAACCTATGGTGACAATGTAGTTAGGGACTATAGGTTTCTACTAGGATTCCCTTGGGTAGCTACTTTGGCTACCGGACCGAACCCCACCTAAAAGTCATCTTGGTGAATACTGATTATTCCAACGGAATTCATTAAAACACCATTATAATTTCATCATAAAATAATCATAAGAGTAGTTCATTACATGAATGATTCATAGAAATCCATGAGTCAGTAAGTAAATTCTTTCACCTATTAAACATGAGTTGTGAGAAAACCTTTCACAATTCTTGATACATTGCTTCTCATTAAAACATAATTCATCATCATCATAGCTTTTCATAAAATATATCATAAAAATTCATGATCATAGCTTCATAAGTTCAATATTTACAATTGAAAATCATAGATCAATGCATGGGTCCATGTGAAACAATATGGAAATCATGTATTATAGTAAATTCATGTATAATAATGAAGAATACCATTGATTGAAATCGAATAACAAGGACCCATAAAGAATTGACATGAAACTCTCAGGGAAATTGAACTTGTAGAGTTGGGATCCTTTGGGGCCCAATGGATGAATAGTAAATTAATGCATGATAGTGAAGAATAACATTAATTGAAATCGAATAACAAGGACTCATAAAGAATTGACATGAAAACCTCATAAATTGAGTGAAATTTAACTTGTAGAGCTGAGATCTTTTGGGGCCCAATAGATGAATGGAATCCATTGGTGAACTCCCACATTCCTTGATCAATGGAGCCTTAGTAAAAAATTATGGAGACTTGAAGCCTTAGAATCCTTGAACCCTAACTTGTAATGAAGATGAAACCCTTGAAAGAATGTTTTAGAGAGAAGATTATTGCAATTGAGGATTGTAGAGTGAATGAGGGGAATTCAAAGGGCTTGGGTAGTTATAGTCTTAGGATTTAGGCTTAAAACAACATAGTGTAGGGATTGAATGAGCCAAAATTGATGAAAACAACCACACTTTAAAATTCTGGTAGGGAAATTCGACCCAGTGGGTCGTGTTCGCTGACCCAGTCAGTGATTCTCTGACCCCTTCGCTTCTCGCCAAATCCCCCAGCTTCAAGGGATAACTTCTCTGAACTTTTGGCGAATCGATGTTTCTCGCCGTTCCAACTTGGCGAGTCACCGAACACCTTTTTTCTCGCCTAATCCTTTCCTCAGACTAGCCAATCTCTCTGATCCTTTTAGCGAGCTAAGCCTGCTCACCTAGTTGATTCAGCGTGTCTCCGACTTCCCTTCAAACTCGCCCAATCTTGTCTCCGACTTCCCTTCAAACTCGCCCAATCTTGTCTCCGACTTCCCTTCAAACTCGCCCAATCTTCCCTCTCAAGTGCCCCCTTCTCTATTCTTTTTGGCAAGCTAGGGGTCACTCGCCTAATAGATTTGGTGGGTCTCTGAACTACTCGGTGAGCCTTAGACTCTCATTTTTCATGGTTTCTCCTTTTTAACTCAAAATTCTAACTTTTGGGGCCTCACAATATCTCCCTCTTGGGAATATTCATCCTCGAATGAGACTCAACTAGCATGAAATGAGTAGGAAAAAGAAACATAGCAGCCCAACATGAATGCAACATGATAATTGAAATGCATAAACCATGAGGATTTAACTCGACATAAATCATAGCTTGAAGTAAATTTCATGAACATGCATGCATATGAGAACCATGATAATGACTTGGACACTTGATTTTGAAGGAGTGATCATGGAAGGAATTTAGTACCTCGACTGGAAATGGAAGGAAAGAGATGAGTATATCGTAAAATCATATCGGCTTTGGCCTCCCATGTATCACCTTCAATCTCTTGGTTTCTCCACAACACCTTAACGGATGCAATTTCCTTATTCTTCACCTTTCGAACTTGCTGGTCTAGAATTTCAACCGGTGATAAAATCTCCTTCACACCCACACCATCCAAAGGAAAAGTTGAGCTAGGATCACCAACATACTTCTTCAATAAAGACACATGAAACATCGAATGCTCCGATGTTAATTCCGAAGGCAAATCCAACTCATATGCCACCTTGCCAAATCTCCTCAAAATTTTGTACGGGCTACATATCGGGGACTAAGCTTCCCCTTCTTCCAAAAACACATCACACCCTTCATGGGGGAAATTTTCAAATAAACCCAATCATTAACCACAAACTCAAGTTCCTTTCTTCTTACATCTAAAGAGGACTTTTGTCGACTTTAAATTGTCTTCAATCTTTCTCTAATGAGTCTAACCTTTTCCATAGCCTCGTGTAACAACTTGGGGCCTATCAAAGAAACTTCATCAAATTCGAACTAACTAATCGGAGACCTACATCTCCTACCATATAAAGCTTCAAATGAAGCCATTTGGATACTAGAATGATAACTATTGTTGTAGGAAAATTCAATCAATGGTAGATGCTCATCCTAATTTTCCTTAAAGTCAATAACACACTCCCTCAACATGCTTTCCAAAGTTTGAATTATCCTTTTGTCTTGACCATCCGTTTGAGGGTGTAAAGAGGTACTTAGCTTAATTGTAATACCAAGACCCTTTTGGAAAGACCTCCAAAATTGAGATGTAAATTGTGTGCCTCGATCCAGAAAGTTAGACAAAGAAAAACCATGAAACTTAACCAACTCACGAACATATATTCTCGCATAATGTTCGGCCAAATAGGAAGTCTTAACAGGAAGAAAATGGGTTGACTTAGTCATTCACTCAATAACAACCCAAATTGAATCATGTTGCCTACGAGTATAAGGCAAGCTCGTAATGAAGTCCATATTCAAGGTTTCCCACTTCTAAGTAGGAATTTCAATATCCTGAGCTAAACCTCCTGGTCTTTGATGCTCAACCTTCACTTGTTGACAATTAGGACATTTTGCCACAAACTCTGTAATATCCCTCTTCATGCCATTCTACCTATACACTTCTATCAAATCTCTATACATCTTTGAGGAACCCAGATGAATAGAATACCGCAAACTATGAGCTTCGAACAATATCATTTCTCTCAAAACATCAACATCGGGAGCACACAATCAGTCTTAATATCTCAAATCACCATTTCTCCCTTGGGAAAATGCCTCAATGTATTTTTTGGCAACCGCTTTCTTTAACTAGACCAAGGTAGAATCACTATTTTACTTCGCCTTAACATCCACCATAAGAAATAATTCAAAACCATTTTGAACAACACCATCATACTTGTAATCAACTAATCAAACACCCAAACGAGCAAGTCTATGAAAATCAAGAACTAACTCCTTCTTACCATCTTTAACATGAGCAATACAATTCATAGACAAACTACTAAGAGTGTCGGCAACCACATTCGCCTTACACGGTACAACATGCTCATATCATATTCTTTCAACAATTCCAGCCAACTCCTTTGCCAAAGGTTCAAGTCCTTTTGGTTGAACACATATTGCAAGCTTTTATGATCGGTTAATACATCAACATGGACACCATAAAGGTAGTTTCTCCAAATCTTCAAGGAGAAAAAAACCGCCGCTAACTCCAAATCATGAGTAGGATAGTTCTTTTCATGCACCTTAAGTTTTCTAGAAGCATAATTTGTCACTTTACCATTTTGCATCATAACGCAATCAAGGCCAACCCTTGAAGCATCACAATATACAAAAAACCCATCGGAGCCTTACGGCAAAGTCAACACCAAAGCAGAAGTAAATCTATCCTTCAACTCTTGAAAACTTTTCTCACATGCCTAGGACCATTGAAATTTTACCTTTTATTTGAGTCAAAGTAGTCAAGGGCGATGCAAGGGGAGAGAAGCCTTCCACAAACCGTTTATAATAATCGGGTAAGTTCAACAAACTCCAAATATCTAAAGGAGATAAAGGTCTAGGCCAATTATTAACCACTCCTATCTTCTTAGGATCAATCATAATACCTTCAACAGATATAATATGGACAAGAAAAGTAACTGACCTCAACCGAAACTCCTACTTGCTAAACTTAACAAATAATTGATGGTCCGTGAGGACTTGGAACACAATCCTCAAATGATTTCCATACTCCTCTTCACTCTAAGAGTAGACCAAAATATCGTCAATGAACATAATTATAAACATATCCAAATATTGCTTGAACACCCTGTTCATTAAATTCATAAAAGTATTAGGAGCATTCGTTACTCCAAAAGACATAACTAAAAATTCAAAGTGACCATACCGAGTTCTAAAAGTCGTTTAGGAATGTCACATTCTCTTACTTAGAGTTGAAGATAGCCTGATTGAAGATCAATCTTTAAAAAGTATCTCTCTCCTTGAAGATGATCGAACAACTCATCGATCCTCGAAATAGGATACTTATTCATAATAGTGACTTTGTTTAATTGCCGATAGTGAATGCACATTCGAAGATATCCATCTTTTTTTCTAACAAAGAGAATCGAGGCACCCCATAGAGAGATACTTGGTCTAATGAAACCCTTATCCAACAAGTCCTTTAGCTGATTTTTTAACTCCTTAAGTTCCGTCAGGGCTATACAGTAAGGAGGAATAGAGATAGGTTGGGTATTAGGGAGAAGATTGATACTGAAGTCTATTTCCTTTTTAGGAGGGACACTTGGGAGATCACCGAGGAAAGCTTCCAAAAACTCATTAACAAATAGAATTGACTCAAGAGTAGGAGCTTCGAAATTTGTATCTCTAACTAGGACAAGATGATAGATGCAACCCTTAAAAATCATTTTCCAAGATTTAAGGCATGAGATGAATCATCCCTTAAACACAAAATTACTACCTTTCCATTCTAAGGCTGGCTCACTAGGAAACTGAAACTTGACCATATAGGTTCTAAAACATATGGAAGCACAACATGCATGAAGCCAATCCATACCAAGAATAACATCAAAATCAATCATATCAAGCTCTACAAGATCACATGATGTAACTTAATGAAAAAAAGATACCGGACAATCTCTATAGACTCTTAGCCATAACCAAATCACTAACTAGATTATAAATCAAAAAAGTCTCTATCAATATCTCAGGATCAACAACAAATTTCATGGCAAGGTAAGGAGTAACAGTAGATAGAGTAGCACCCTGAATCTAATAAAGAATAAACATCAAAGTCAAATACTTTCAACATACCCGTCACAAGATCGGGAGACTCATCCAAATTTTGCCTAGTCTTAAGAGAATAGAATCGGTTTTGGTGCTAACCGCCACTGGTACCCATAGTGGCACCCTACTAAGCCGGATGACCTGTAGCTTGAGTCTGAGCATAGGGTCAACCACCACCTCTACAATCCTTAGCTTGATGACCCAACTTACCATACCTAAAGCATGCATTCGAACCCGCTAAGCATTCTCCCTTATGGTTCCTCCCACACTTCTTACATGTGGGAATGACTTGGCCACTCAAGGCTACTCCTCGAACCTTAGGGTTACACACCCTCTCTTCTCAAACTTTGAAGCTGAAGTTTTTAAAGAATTTTGGGTCGAATACCCTTGGTGAAATTGAGGACGAACGCCACTTCTGAACCTAGAGTGTGAAAAGTTACCACCATCAGTCCTTTCCCTCTTAGACTCTGTTGGCCTCTCCCTAATTTTCTCATCCTTAATTTGCTCGGAAAATATCACAAGCCTCGATATATCCATCTCCCTAATTAACATGGCAATTTTTCACTCCTTGGACACCAAGTCAGAAACATCCGACATAAATTTACTCATTCGAGCTCTTGAGTTGGATACCATGAATGGTGCATACTTTGACAATTGTGTGAACTTTAGGGCATACTCCCTCATACTTATGTTAACTTGCCACAAGTTAATGAACTCTTGGATCTTAGCCTCCGTTAGCTCAGAGGGAAAGAACTGGTTAAGAAATACCTCTTCGAACTCATCCTAAGCAATCAGATCTGCTTCTCCATTGGTCAAACCAAATCCTGGCAACCCTTTTCAATTGATACATGACTAACTCTGCCATTTCCATCGGACTAATCCCCTTATTTTCCACAATCTTGTGAACACTTTCAATGAACTCTTATGGATCCTTATCAACCTTGGACCCATGAAACTCTGGGGACTCATCCTCATGAAATCACGAACCCTTGTCGTTGTTGTACCTATATTTGGGTTCACAGGAGCGACTACTTCTCGGTTGATTTGAGCCGCCTCCACTTGAGCAAGTACTTGGAATGTGGCTCGGATTCTACATGAGAAACGTGCTCATTCAAGGATCATTCAGAACTTGTTTCTCCTCCTCAACATTGCTTCGTATGGGGCTTCTTTATGGAGGTATCGTTCTGAAAACTCAAAAAGAAAGTGTTAGAGGGAAAGCCTTAGGGTTCATCTTTATCGCTTGATAAGATCATGAAAAAATGGATTTTTTAAAATACCTCATAGCCTCCTATTCATAGATATGATGCATTTCACACTGATGACCAAGACTCTACTTAATGCGGCATGTTAGACTCTCTAGGACACTCTAAACCTTGTGCGCCGATACTAAGTTTGTCATGACCCAAACTAGGTCCTAGGCATGACAATGTGATCGAGATCCCGAGGGACCTTAACCAATCCTCTTAGCATATATCGCATACATAATGTAACTTGCAATATCAAAGTCAACACATAAGCGGACGGTAAGCCTTAATGGAGTCTCAATAAGAGAAACACTTTAAGAAACATATCCGATCAATCGGAACTACAACTCATAATAGTCCAAACATGCCTCTACATAGTCTAGATAGAGGGCATAAGACATGTTCCTAGCTCACTCATAGAAAAAATAAATGTGAAGACAAAAGAACATAAACTCATATTGGTTACTCTCTTGAAACATGAGGACTCACCAAATAAGTGATAGCAATCAATGTAACTCTAGTCATGAGCGGAAGAAACGTGATCATCGGACCCTACATCATGATAAAATTTAGACAAAAGTATGTGTTATTATATGGAATGTACTAAATATATGAGAAATATGCATGAAAAATAATAATAATAGGACATAGGTAATATGAATGTGAAGTGCATGACCAATATCTTTTGAAAGCATAAGTAAAACTTGAAAATAATTAAAACATTGTAATCATGTGTTTAATGCATCATAAAATCGACATAAGAGATCATATCATAGCTTATGCCTTTAGTTGGGATAGGACCTTAATCGACACTTAAGACCATGCGAGCTATAGCATGAAACCCGATGTAACTTCCATATTGAGAAGAGAGAGTCTACTTGCCAAGGTAGACTCCATGAGAACATCTAACATCATGGGCTATGCGTGGATCAACTAGCTAATACATAAAAACAACCTACAGTGGCAACGTAGTTAGGGACTATAGGTTTCTACTAGAATTCCCTTGAGAAACTATTTTGGCTACCGGACCGAACCCCACCTAAAAGTCCTCTCGGTACTTATTCATTATCCCAACAGAATTTATTAAAACATCATCATAATTTATTCATAAAATAATCACAAGAGTAGCTCATTACATGAATGATTCATAAGAATCTATGAGTCGGTGAGTAAAGCCTTTCACCTCTTAAACATGAATTGTGAGAAAATCTTTCACAATTCTTAATACATTGCTTGAAACCTCATTGAAACATAATTCATCGTCATCATAGATTTTCATAAAATATATCATCAAAATTTATGATCATAGCTTCATAAGTTCAATATTCACAATTGAAAACCATAGCTCAATGCATGAGTCCATGTGAAACAATTTGGAAATCATGTATTATAGTAAATTCATGCATGATAATGAAGAATATCATTGATTAAAATTGAATAACAAAGACCTATGAAGAATTGACATGAAACCCTCATAAATTGAGTAAAATTGAACTTGTAGAGTTGGGATATTTTGGGGCCCAATAGATAAATGGAATCCATTGGTGAACTCCCACATACCTTGATCAATAGAGCCTTAGTGCAAAGATTATGGAGACTTGAAGCCTTAGAATCCTTGAACCTTAATATGCATTAAAGATGAAACCCTTGGGAGAATGTTTTAGAGAAAATATTATTGCAATTGAGGATTGTGGAGTCAATGAGAGGAATTCAAAGGGTTTGGGTAGTTATAGTCTTATGATTTAGGCTTAAAACGACATAGTCTAAGGATTGAACTAGCCAGAATTGACGGAAATAACCTAACTTAAAAATTCTTGCAAGACGATTGGGCGAGGTGGGTCGTGCTCGCCGACCTCCTCGTTTCTCGCCAAATTCAAGTGATAACTTCTTTGAATTTTTGGTGAGCTCGATATTGCTTGCCATTCCAACTTAGCGATTCACCGAACACTGCTGACTTCCCTCCTAACTCGCCCAATCTTCCCTTCCAACTGTCGCTTTCTCTATTTTTTTTGGCTAGATGAGGCTCGCTCACATAATAGATTCACCGGGTTGTCGACACACTCAACGAGCTTCAGGCTCTCTTTTTTCATGGTTTCCTCTTTTTAACTCAAAATTCCAATTTTTCAACTTTCGGGGCCTCATATGTAACCCTAGTTCGTTTGTATTATAGATAAAAATCTAACTAGTTAAAGTAGTTAGTAATTTATTAACCCCCCCTCTCCTTTTCCAATAATAGTTGCTAATTAGAATTTCATAGCAAGTTATAAAGATCTCTAACAACGCTCTATGTGGACTCGATAACTTCTTTGAATTTTTGGTGAGCTCGATATTGCTTGCCATTTCAACTTTGCGATTCACCGAACACCTCTTTCCTCACCTAATCCTTCCCTCAGACTAGCCAATCTCTCTGATCTTTTTGGAGAGCTGAGCCTGTTCGCCTAGTTGATTCGGCGTGTCACTGACTTCCCTCCTAACTCGCCCAATCTTCCCTTCCAACCTAGTTAGGTTACTGTATTTTTGCAATCGATCGCTTTAATTCCATAAAGGGTGTAGTTTGGAAGACATCAAAGGAAACATTTCGTGTGATGGATAAATGGAGATAATCCTGGGATAAATCTTTAGTACCGTTAATCCTTTGTTTGGTTACAATGTTTGTGACAACTTGTTCCAAGATTAACAATTAGTACAAGAATAAGTTATTCATGCCTCTAGGTAGAATAATAATCAAGAATAACTTGTCCAAAGATAAAATACTTAAAATGGTAAAAATATTCGCTCAAACTTTTTTTATACATTACTTTGCACATCATTTACACTTATGGAGGGTATTTTTGTAAACAAACAACTTGTTCTTAAAATTTATGCAATGCATATTATTTTTAATGCCACAAATTAAACATTCATTAATAAATAATACCAAGATAACTAATTCCAACACAATTAATCCTAATATAACTAATCCCAATATAACTAATTCTATCATAAATTGTCTTCAAACAAATGAGCCTTAAGGGGTCGTTTGGTTTGAATACAAATTTTGATGAAATTAGTTATAATGAGATAAGTTATGTCAAGATTAGTTATGATGGGATAAGTTATGCTGGAATTATTTCTTATTGATTATTTGGTTTATTGTATTCAAAATAATATACATTGCATAAATTTTAAGAACAAGTTGTTTGTTTACAAAAATACCCTTCACTTTATTTAGTTTTTTTATAATTTTTTTACAAGCTTTATAAAACTTTCATCATATTTACATTTAATATTTTTGTGTGTGCATTCCCATGATGGTACCATATGTATTTAAAAATAATCTTTATCTTATTTAGTTTAAAAATAGAACTTTCATCTTAAATTTGTTAAAGTAAAAGAGAATTTATTATTTATATCAATTCATTTAAGCACATATCACTCTTAAATTGCAAAATACTCAAGTTTTTATTTTAGTTGATATTTAAAATACAAGCTTCCAAGTGACTAAAAAAATATATAATAAAAAATATGTAATTTAGTAGTATAGAAATCAAAACATAAATAAACATAAGAATTGATCAAATAAATTAATAAATAAATATTGTATTGTCTAATTTTTTAATTAAAAAATATAAAAAATTATCATAAAAATAAGGAGTAGTGAATATTATAAATATTATTATACACGGTATTAAAAATAATGTGAATATACATGAATGTAAAAAATAATGTATAAAAAGGGTATAAAGGGATATTTTTGTTATTTTTTTATTTTATCCCGGAATAAGTTATTCCGAGATTACTATACCACCCAGAGGAGGAATAACTTATTTCGATACTAATTATTATTCTGGGATAACTCTTGCCAGCCAAACGACAAATTAAGTGGCACTATAATTTAATTCTAAAACTATTTGATGTTATCCTTCACGACCCCTAAGAGATAAAGAAGGAAAAATTACTAGAAAAAATACTTTTTAATAAATAATTACTGATTTTAACCATACTTTTTATTTATTACCATTTATAGCAATATATAACAATATTATGATATATCTACTATGTATTAAAAGTGAATTATGCATGCAATATAAATATATTATAAGTGTTTTAAAATATATTATACTTGTTTGGTAAGAAATTGACACAATGTATTATAAGTGTATTAAAGTATGTGATAAATAAATTATCCATGAATAAAACTTGTATTATATGAGTTTTATAAATTATTCTTGCTGATATGTATTAAAATTATATTATAAATATTCAGTGAAAAAAATATTATTGCTATAAATAGTAAATATTTTTTTAATGTAATACATTTAGATAAATTTTCCGATAAAGAATGTGATGACATGTGAACAAGATAAACCCAATGGGAACCAAAAGAGGGGGGGGGGGGGGGGGTTCCTGCATTGGTGATTGAAAATGAGATATTGACTATTCTTTCGATTTTTTCTCACGTTTCAAGTATTACAACAATTATATTCAAGCGGCGAAATATTATATTTTTATATTAAGTTTTCAATTTCTTAAATTTAAACTTATCTAATTTTTCATCGAAATTTGTTATTTTAAATATTCTTATTTTATAGGTGCATTTTATTTATTATTATTTGTTAGAATTTTTATATCTAATGGTTGATTATATTATCAATTGGAAATAGAATTATTAGAAGAACCGACTACAAAAAAAAACTATTCCCTCCGTTCCATATTAGATGGCATCTTACTAAAAATATTTGTCCCATATTATTTGATCACTTAGTAAATCAAGATAGAATTAATTATTTTTTTTTATTTTACCCCTATAATTAATATGGTCTTTTGAATGAAAACAATTCTCAATATTAACTATTTTTATACTCTATATATATTGCATTGATATAAATAAATGACAAAATGGTAAAGTCATCCAATTCAATGTATTAATGATTTCTTAATCACCGTAAATTGAAAGTGCGTATTTAATATGAGACGGAAGTAGTATTAGTAACACAAAAAGCTAAAAGAAAATTAACTTCAAAATATATAATATTAAATTGATTGATCCCCCTTTCTTTCTCTGTCGGTCTCTTTTAGTATTTCAAGTTTAATATTCATTTTATTTTATAATAACATGAATCATATTTTTATAAACAGACATAACAATGTTTTTATGAGCAGGATTAGTAATGGTCAACTCGTAGCTTTAATTGTTGTGGGGCAAAGCCACTGCCCGCTAGCAACTATCCACTTGCACTAATAATGTATCTTCTGGTAAAGCATGTCGACATACAAAAGAATTCAAGTTTAACGTCCATTGTGTGTGTCAAATTCAATCTGTCATTCTCAACTCTCGATTTCCAACTTTTGTAATGTCTTTCTACTCCTATTTTCACCATTAAATTATTCTAAACAGCCCCTATTTTTTATTTTTATTTTTTATAATTTTTCTTTTTCCATTTACCTTTCTTGATTTTTGTTTTTTTCCCTTTTGTGATTTTTCATCAGCTCACCCATGTAGAAGCTACCTATTTTCTATTTTTCTTTTTCGAATTGGCGCGTGTATAGTTTTTTTTTTCATGATTTGGGATTTCTGTGTTGCTCATTCTTGATTATCAGCTCAATCATGTGTTAATTTCTGGGTAAATCTAATTTGTTTCTCTCTCTATACATTTCTGTTACAGTGGAATTGGTCAAATGCTCAAATCACATAATTCTCTGTGGTGTAACAAATAGATTTGCTGGAGATAAGTGTTAACATGGAGCAGTTAAAGAGAGGAATATCGAGGCAATTCTCAACAGGGCCGTTTAGGAAGAGTGGAAAATTCAGTTTCAAGAGGCAGAACTCATTGGATCCAAGGAGGAACAATTTGAGGTTCAGTTTTGGCAGGCAGTCATCGCTTGATCCAATTCGAAGAAGCCCTTCTATTGAAAATGCTGAACAAACTGTGCCAGAGAATCTTGATTCAACGATGCAGCTGTTATTCATGGCGTGTAAAGGGGATGTGAAGGGAGTTCAGGACTTGTTGGATGAAGGCATTGATGTGAACAGCATCGATTTGGACGGAAGGACTGCTCTTCATATTGCTGCCTGTGAAGGCCATGTGGAAGTTGCCAACCTATTGTTGAATAGGAAGGCTAATGTGAATGCCCGTGATCGTTGGGGTAGCACGGTAAATATCTTACTGTTTTGATTCCTTTGGTAATTATTTTGAAAGCAACATATTTTTCCTTTTGTTCTTTGGTAACTTGCTGTAGGATGTGTTTCATGAAACTGTTTTGAATTTACACTGTAGTTTCTTGAATAGCGCAGGCAGGACAGGTATGGAGTGATTGACTGAGTTGTTTAATGTTGTTTTTAAAAAGGTGAAAATGCCCGAAGAATGAAGGAGTAAAATGCTCTCATTGTACAAGAATAAGGGCGACATCCAAAATTGTAATATTCATAGGGGTATCAAGTTGTTGAGCCACACTATAAAGTTTGGGAGAGGGTGGTGGAGATGTAGGTAAGGTGAAACCTGTCTATTTTTGAGAACCAGTTGGATTTATGTCGGGACACTTAACTACAGAAGCGATTCGCCTTATAAGAAGACTGGTGGAGCAGTAAAGGGAAATGAAAAAGGGCGTACACATAATGTTCATCGACCTAGAAAAGACATAAAAGAAAGTCCCGAGAAGACTTAATAGAGATGCTTGGAGGCTACAAGTGTACTTGTGGCTTACACTAGGGCGATCAAGGACATATACGATGTAACCAACACTCGAGGAAGGACAGTGGGAGGAGACTTAGAACACATTTCAGTTGTGATCGGGTTGCACCAGTGATTAACTCTTAGCTTGTTTTGATTTGTCTTGGTGTTGGATGAATTGACGCGACAAATCCAAGTTGAGGTGCCATGGTGTATGCTATTTGCAGATGGCATAGTTCTGATTGACGAGACTCGTAGAGGAGTTAACACTAAGTTGGACGTGTGGATACAGACCTCGGAGTCTAAGGGGTTTAGGCTGAGCGGAACCAAAACATAATATTTGGAGAGCAAATTTAGTGACATAGCATATTAGGCTAGTGCGAAAGTATGGCTTCATACACATGTTATCCCAAAGAGAGTTTCAAGTATCTTAGGTTTATTAACCAAGGAGATGGGGAGATTGACGATGATGTTACACACCGTATCAGTGTTGGGTAGGTGAAATGTAGGATTGCATCAGGAGTCTTGTGGGATAAGAAGTGCCACCAAAACATAAAAGACAACTTCTATAGAGTAGTGGTTAGACCTACTGTATTGTATGAGGCAGAATATTGGCCAGTCAAAAATCTCAGGTTCAAAAATGAACGAGGATGATGCGATGGATGTATGCTCATACTAGGAGTGATAGGATTAGAAATGAAGATATACAGGACAAGTGAGAGTTGCCTCGGTGGAGGACAAGATGTGAGAAGCAAGATTGAGATGATTTGGACATGTGAAAAGGAGATGCACGGATGCTCCAATATGGAGGTGTGAGGGGTTGGCTATGGATGGTTTCAGAAGAAGTAGATGTAGGATGAAGAAGTATTACGAAGAGGTGATTAGACATGATATGATTCATTTCAACTTACCGGGGACATTCTATTAGATAGGAGGTTGTGGAGGAGATGGATTAGGGTGGAAATTTAGTAGGTAGTAGATCATTGTCTCACTTATCTTTCCTTGGTAGTTGTCGTAGTATTACTCAGAGAGTTTCTTGTCCTTTGATATCTATTATTACCTATTGTTTTTGCACTTCTATTATCGTAGTATTTTTTTGTAGTTACGTTTCTTTTTTCAGCATGCCTTGACATGCTCTCTATAATATTTTTTCATGACTTCTTTACTCATTAATTAGTTTTTCTTGAGTCGAAGGTCTAATGTAAACAATATCTCTATCTTCCAAGGTAGGGTTAAGATCTACGTACACTCTACTCTTCCTAGGCCCCACTTGTGGGATTACACTGGGCATGTTGTTATTGTTGTAAGATCTCTACCTCCCAAGGTAAGGGTTTAAAAATAACATTTGATGAGAGTTTAGGTATGAAACTCAAAAAATGGGGATACTTTACGTGTGTTTTGACTCTTAACTCTAGTAGTAAAATATAAGGAGATAGGTTGGGCTCCCAAGTTAAAACTGCTGAGAACTTTGTTGCATAAACTTGTTACTTATGAATAGGATTAGAGAAAGAAGAGATTTATGGATACAAGATGAGAAAGAACTCCATAAATGGGAATAAGTCAATCTTGTAATTTAACGAGAAAGAACATGGTAAAAATGGGAATGCATTCTTTTTCTTTCTTCTTCCTCCTTTTTTCCATTATATCCAAATACTTTACTGTTGGAGACTCTCTTCTATGAGAAAATATTTACATCCTGCTTGTTATTCTTATGATGAACAAGACTTTGTACGAGTGTTTCCTTTCCATGTATAATCAGATTTAGGTCCTGGAATATGCAAAATGCTATCATAAACTACCGACTAGAAACCAAACACAAAAGCTCATATTTTATAACAATCAAGCAATTAAAGAGTCTGGCTTTAGTAGTAATGAATATCTAAATGTAAATCTTGATGATGTATGCTATCTGAACTCATTAGCTTAAGTAACTGTGGTTCTTCCTTTTCTTTTTCCCTCCCTATGTGTACTATTTTCTTTGTCTATTCCTCCTATATTCCACAGAAATGGCTGGCTTCTCTACATCAAATAAAGAAAAGAAAAAGAAAGCTGGCTTTTCCTTTTACAGTTTTTGTTTTCTTTTCTACTTTTTTTTTCCTTACTCCATAATCTTTGACTGTTGTTTTATTAACTTTTTGAATAAATGTAATTTCTCCAAAAAAATCTAATTGAAATATAATGATTCTAAATTAGAGATTAAGGCCCTAAACTGTGGATTTCAGCAAAAAGTGTTTAAGCCTTTTCCCTTTATTTTCAAACTTTGACTGTTATAAGAGGCTGTGACAGGCGGCAGCTGATGCCAAACACTATGGTAATGCTGAAGTTTACCAAATATTGAAGGCCCGTGGAGCCAAAGTCCCGGTAAGTGGGTAGAAAGTTCTAATTAGCCTGAGGTTCCTTATGTTCTGGCACTCATAGAAGTATGTGTTATGTTACTAGAAAGTCAGAAAGACTCCAATGGCTGTAGCAAATCCACGAGAAGTTCCAGAATATGAACTAAACCCTCTGGAGCTTCAAATCCGCAAAAGTGATGGAATCTCAAAGGCAAGTGTTCTATGATTTGTTAATCAGCACTGTGATGTTTCAATTATGATCGAGTGATGAAAGCACAATTAAGTCTTAAGTTGAAATACTTACCTTCCGTTTATAATTAAAGTTGCCTGAACCAATAAATTCTTTAACCATTTTATTTCTTTCTTAGCTTCCTGAATGAAGCCATGAGACACCAGGCCCACTTTTATTACGTGTGATGCTTTTGGGGGCCTAATTTTTGAATTTATTCCCAAGAATTTGTCTACAATTTTCCTTTTTAACTTTTGACAGGGTTCATATCAAGTTGCCAAATGGAATGGAACGAAAGTTTCGGTAAAAATACTTGACAAGGATAGCTACAAAGACCCTGAAAGCATGTATGTTTCAGCTTCTCGGCAACTCCCATTTCACATGTGATGCTTATTGGAATTCTGTAGATACTCTGTGATTTTTTCTTCTGTGTCCTGTATCATGAGAGGCCTCATATCAAAATGTTTATTGGATTATGCAATACACCAGTAAAACTCCTTGTAACAGTTTAATATGGACTTCTAATTTGGATCCTCTAACCTGATGGCTTCGCTAATCAGTGTAAGAATGAGTCACATACTTCAGTTATCTTTTCTTTGAAGCTGATCTTTCTAAACAGTAAAACTTGATAGAAAGATGAACATACGCATAGTTCAGGAAAGTTCAACTGAAGTAGGATAGAAAATTGGTCATCTTCATTTTATTGTTGCCACAAGTTTTCAATTAGACTTGGAGTCGTTATGAGGAAGCAGGGTATTTGTAATTTCCATGTTTTCTTGGAGAAACATTAGGGACATTCTGAGCTTTCTCCTGGGAATAAGAAGAAGTCCTCTCTTTTTCTCAGAGGTAACTAAATCGTTAAATCGTTTGAGAGAGAATGAATAAGAAGCAAGGGATGAAGGGGAAGAGATCTTTCACTATTCGCATATGTAGCTGGACCCTTTTCCTAAGTATGAGTTGAGAGGATCAGAGGGATAAAAACCTATACTGACTCTTCTGACCTAGTCCAGGTGCGGTCAACAACCAAGCACATTTCCAACAAGTCTCTCTTCTTTTTTTGGGGGGGGGCAGACAAATAAAATGGAATCTTACTATTTATGAGCTTACCTGATTCAAAAAAGAAGTATTCTAAAAAAAAGAGAAAGGTTAGGGGGCTGAGAAGCTCTTGCTTGCTGCTTGCTGTCTACTTCGCGAGCCGAATGAGAAGTCGCACTTGAATAGGCCAGAAGGGAGGTTTAGCAGAAAGACGGATATTCCTTGCTCATTATCAGACAATCACTTATTCACAAACGTTGGCATTCCAGCCTTCCTTCTCCTTTCAGGGCCTATCCGAAAGAGAATCCAGTACTTCTTGGTCGTGAATATCTGAACTGGTTGTTTGCTGTTCAAGAATTCTTGTTTAGGCAGTTCATACCATCCATACATAGTGTTTTGATCTAAGATTTCAATCAATCCTTTGTACCGAAGTAAGGTTGACTGCGGACGATAGTTATACGTCCGCCAGCAGTCAAGGGATGGAAGGGCAGAGGCCTTTGGTGTCCCCTCCAGTCAAGAATTGGGGCCTCACAATCACTAGCCAATATGCTTTTCTCTCATGCCTTTCTTCGTTCATGGTTCGATATTCTGGTGTCCTAGGCGTAGAGGAACCACACCAATCCATCCCGAACTTGGTGGTTAAACTCTACTGCGGTGACGATACTGTAGGGGAGGTCCTGCGGAAAACAAAGGCCAGCCAATCCGATCATAAAATCAAGAAAAACCTCCCGGGTTTTAGTCGTCTTTGCTCCCTTCTACTCGTTCCACGCCCAATTTGATCAAACTCCTCTGTCTTGATTCAAGGCGAATCAGTTTGACTCAATGCTTGCACTTGGGTCTTTCTCCCCAGCTTCTTTCATATTTATATCCTCTGCAACAATTGTTGGGACGGACTTTCGTGGAAAATGAAAAAGCGCGTTACCTGGGGCCGCACGACTCAGGCAGACTCTCTACCCGTGCGCGTGCCTATTTCGCTTTAGGGGGTATCAGAGCGGAGTTTTGGGTAAAGATTCTCTTTTTCATTTTCTCCAGTAGAGGAAGGTTCTCTCTTTATTCTCTTGAGGGACATACTTGATAGGAATTTTTGATTCGTGGGACACCAGACCATTCTTATCTTATGCTCTTATGCGGAAGCAAGCCCTGTTGTTTTAAATCTTATGGACCATGTTATATATTCAGTCAATGACTGAAAAATTCGGGGAAATTCAATATTCAGGCAAAGCGAGCCACATTGTTTTCTTGCAGATTATCTTCTTCGTTCTAAAATAGACCATGTAGGCTTAAAGTCTGTTTGAATGTGGCATTCTTTGCTTTACTTAAGCAGAGGCTTAGTTTTTTCCTCTTAACAAGTATTGTGCAAAATATATAGTTCCATGAGTTTGACTTCGGATTTAATATCTAACTTTGAGTTGTTTCCACGACTGCATGCAGAAACGCTTTCAATCATGAATTAACTTTGCTAGAAAAAGTGCGGCATCCAAATGTTGTTCAGTTTGTTGGAGCAGTTACACAAAATATACCGATGATGATAGTCTCAGAGTATCATCCAAGGGTAGGCTCTGTCAATCTTTCCACACTGACCTATGACCCAACAACGTAGCTTGTTCACCTTTTTTATCAATTCAACTTATGTTAATATTCTTTATAATAATGGACACTCAACATTGGCTAAAATTTTAGCTAGCTTTGGCAATAGATTCAACTTCTTTGTTGTAGAGATCCTGAAGCTTATGGATTTTGTATGCCACTGATCTCAATTCTTACCTTAGCCTTGCAATTCTGACATTTGGCATTACATGCTTTGTGGTTTTTCAGGGTGATCTAGGTAGCCATCTTCAGAAAAAAGGGCGTCTATCTCCTTCTAAGGCGCTGAAATTTGCTCTTGATGTTGCTAGGCAAGTCAATCTTTGTCATAAAAGTGAAATGATCTCTCATGCTTGAATCAGTCCTTTGGCAATTCCTCTACTCTTTGGTGACTTGAGATTGTTTCAAACTTTCAGTTACTTCTTTTATCTAAACATATCTATGTTGTATCCTGTTGGTTGATTTTCAGGGGTATGAACTACCTTCACGAATGCAAACCAGACCCGATTATCCATTGTAATCTAACACCAAAGTAAGACAACTATATACTTTAGTTCTCTAATGCTGTTAACTGATCATTTTGATTGTACTCATTGGGATTTCCTATTGTTTTTAATATTCGGAATTTGGTAAGGTGCCAGAAATATTTTGCTTGACAATGGAGACCTCCTGAAAGTTGCCGGATTTGGTCTGATTAAATTGTCAAAAATTTCACCTGACAAAGCAAAGTTGGTGCAGCCGGATGGTGTTGACCGTTCAAGTATGTTTTTCAAACTTTGAGTATATAATATTTCCTACTCTGTAAGAAATCATTCTCATGTGGTAGTAATTTTGATAGATCAGAAACTTCTGGTGATGAGTTGGAGTATATTGTTTGCTCATTGCATGAAGCGATTCACCTTTAAGTGTTTATGTCTATTACTTTACTCATTTTCCTTTCACTTGTAGGTCCCTATGTGGCACCTGAGATTTATAAAGATGAAGTATTTGACCGGAGTGTGGACATATATTCATTTGGCATTGTACTCTATGAGGTATGATTTCTTTTTGTCAGATACTTCAATTGATGATGTAGCTTAATTCAAAGATAATGTAGACTTCTTGATTTCCCATTTCGGTGCAATACTTGGTGATACTTGGATGATCTTATCCTCTTAAAATGCAATTCTGTCTCTTTTTATCCTGATATCAGCCTATCAGATTCTGGAAGCGTGAAATGGCTTATGGCTCTTATCTTTCTGCTCTTCACAATCTATTTATTTTACTTTGTGGGGCTCAGATGCTGGAGGGAACACCACCTTTTAATACCAAGTCTCCTCAAGAGGCTGCTAGATTGATGTGCTTAGAAGGCCAAAGACCAGCATTCAAATCGAAATCTAAATATCCTCCAGAGCTTAGAGAGTAAGCCAGCCATTATTATGTTGGTTATCTTTCCTTGGGATATAATTACATGCTGTGCAGTTCATATGTGCTATATATTAGCTACATATTTTGCAAGTTTAGTATGATCTTCTATTGTTTACTGCTAGCCATTGAATTGTGTCGTGAATTCTTTTTGAAAGGCCTCAGAGATGATTTCCATTCTGTTGCTTTGGTTTTCTTTCTTAATAATATATGTATGTTTTCAATTTCTTCAGCTATAGGCTTTTTCTTGGCTTGGTGATTTAGTACAAACTCTAGCCATGTGCAACTCAACTTGCATGCTGTTAAGGTCATGTCATTTCCAACAATTTCTAGTACCTTTTTTGTCAGATCCTTCTAGACCTTGAGCATTTCATGCTCATCTTTTGATATCCATCTCTAAAGGCAGCTTGGTGCATAAAGCATCCCCGTTAGCAGGGTCCAGGGAAGGGCCGCACCCAAGGGTACCTAAGAATAATTTTTTCCACTGAAATGAACACCGAAGGATTCAAAGTGATGTGAATTCATGCTTTTGAATAGATATGGAAACTAGAAAGACTCAAGAAAACAACTAAAATGACCAAGAACAAAAGTCCTAGGTGTTAGGACTGATTGTCGACGAACAGTCAACAAAAACCAAGATTTTCAAGAAAAAATTGAAAGGAACCATTGATGGACTCTATGAAACAAGACAGCCAAGAGAAGACTCTAATACCATGTCAATTTTCTGTTGAATGCCTCTCAAAGTGAGAGTCTTTCCTATATATAGAGTATATACGTTACACATCTCTAAAGACCCGTCATTCCTATCCCTAAAGATCAACTATTCTATCCCTCTAAATCTGCCATTCAAATCCCTCTAAATCTGCTTTTATATCACAATATTTATTCTCTATGATTACTACAACAAATCTCTATAATTACACTCATTTACAATACTATATAGTTACATTAATATATATAATCATTCACTATTAAGTCATGATTTGTGAGCTATCCATCATGCTAACATTTCTGGAAACTCGAAATTTGTTAGAACATGGATCATAGCAAACAAAACCTTTCTGTGAAGTGCTATAACCCATAAAAGCACATTTAGTAGATTGAACATAAAGTTTATTGTGCTGAGAAGGAGGCAGATGCACAAAACAAACACAACCAAATGTATGAAAATTATCATAGCTAGGATTTTGATTATAAAGACGATAATATGGAGACTCAAGATTTAGCACTTTAGATGGTGGTCTATTAATTAAATAGACAGCAGTAGACAAAGCTTCCACCCAAAATTTGGATGGGATAGAGGACTCAATCAATAAATTACGAGTGACATCTAAAAGATGATGATTTTTATGCTCAGCAACCCCATTTTACTGTGGCGTATATGGGCAAGAGCGTTGTGAGACAATTCCTTTCTCAAGGAAGAAATTTTTGTATTCATAAGACATATTCTCCACCAGAATCAGATCTTAATAATTTGATGCATGTAGAAAATTGAGTCTTAATGTAAGCCAAAAATGTCTTGAACATGGAAAATACCTCAGATTTGGACCAAAGAAAATACACCCATGTAAACCGACTATAATCATCTATGAATGTCACAAATTACTTGAAATGAGCATGAGAAACAATTGGTGAAATGCCCCAAACATCACTATGAATGACATCAAAACACTTTGTAGCACGACTACCAAAATTAGGAAAAGGAAGAGTAAGAAGCAAGATCATGTGCTAAAATCTTCAACAGAAACTGAATATTGATCCATGTCTACTGCTTGCTCCGAGGTTGTATGGCTTCGTGGAGTACTTGCTGAAATTGGATTTCCTCAATCTAATCCTACTCCTTTCCACGCTGACAATACAAGTGCTATTCAGATTGCTACTAATCCAGTTTATCATGAGAGGACCAAGCACATCTAAGTAGATTGTCATTATATACGAAAAGTTGTAGATAAAGGAGTCATTTCTCTTCCACACTTGTCCATTGATCTTCAAATAGATGATGCATTTACAAAATTCATGGCACGACAGCGCCATCAGTTTCTAGTAGACAAATTGATGCTTCTTGATCCACCGGCATCAATTTGAGGTGGGATGTTAGCATGATGGACAACTCACAAATCATGACTTAATAGTGAATGATTGTATATATTAATGTAACTATATAGTGTTGTAAATGAGTGTAATTATAGAGATCTGTTGTAGTAATCATAAAGAATAAATATTGTGATATAAAAGCAGATTTAGAGGGATATAATAGCTGATCTTTAGGGATAGGAATGACAGATCTTTTAAGGATGTGTAATGTGTATACTCTGTATATAAAGGAAAGACTCTCACTTTGAGAGGCATTCAGCAGAAAATTGACACCTAAATGCAAGCATTAGTGACTGCTTTCACGACTCGAACTTGTTGGGAAAAAGACAACAAACAACTTAAAGAACAGACGCTGAAAGTAAGAGGTCTGAATATTTGCCGAAACTCAGCTTTTCTGTGTATTAAAAACAAAGGGAGATACGGCCTTTATATAGGCTTAAAAAATAAAGAAACCTCTAAGTCACTAAGTTAACCACTACTCCACTAACTAAGCAACAACTATCAAATATCAGTGAAATAAAAGAAATACTGCAGCATGACTGCTAACAGCCCAAGAAAATAGGAAACTACTAACAATTTAAATTTGACTAGGCCATACTTTGAATCAGTCTTCAATACTCCACCTTAATTCAAAGTTACAGACACCAAGCAAAGCCTTTAAATAGATAAACTTGTCTGCTGTCAAAGACTTTGTCAGTATATCAGCTAATTGCTTATGAGTGCTTCAATATTATTTCCTCTTTTGCTACCAAATCACGAATGAAATGGAAGCATACATCAATGTGCTTAGTTCTGCTGTGAAAACTTGGGTTCTTTGTCATGGCGATCGATGCTTTGTTGTCACAGTATATCTCTGTTGCACTTTCTTGCTTATGCTGAAGTTCTGCTAACATCCTTCTAAGCCATATGGATTGACAAGCTGCTGAAGTTGCTGCAATGTACTCGGCTTCTGAGGTTGACAACGTTGTTGTAGCTTGCTTCTTTGAACTCCAAGTCACCATACCTGAACCTAGAGTGAAAACATGAGCTGAAATGCTCCATCTATCATCCAACGAACCAGCACAGTCACTATCAGTGAACCCACATAATCTGAAATTGGAAACTTGTGAGTACCAAATCTCATAGTCCATAGTTCCAGCGATATAATGCAAAACTCTTTTTGCTGCTCCAAAATGAACCTTTGAAGGTTGTTGCATAAACCTGGAAATGACACCAACAGCAGGGCAAGTGTGCGTTAGGTAAATCAATCCTCCAATTAGGCTTCTGAAACTTCTAGCATCATCCATCTTTGCTCCGTCATTAAGCTGCAATTTTTCACCAACATTCATAGATGTAGCTGCAGGCTTGCAATTGAGCAAACCAAATTTAATGAGAAGGTCCCTGGCATATTTCGTTTGTGACAGAAATATTCCATCTTCAGCTTGATGGACTTCAAGGGCAAGAAAATAATGTAATAAACCCATATTTGACATCTCAAACTCATTCCTCATTTGAGAATTGAATTCATCCACAAGAGAAGTAGAAGAGCTAGTATAAATGATATCATCAACGTAAAGGCAAACAATGATGAAATCATTACCTTTCTTCTTTACATATAATGTGGGTTCATGCTCACTTCTCATATGTCCCTTTGTCTGAAAATACCCATCGATTTTTCTATACCACGCTCGAGGGGCTTGCATCAAACCATATAATGCCATTTTTAGACCTCTTCTTGTAAGTCTCCATTGAGAAATGCCGACTTGACATCAAATTGATAAACTAGCCATTGTGACTGCAGCCAATGCTAGAACAAGTCTTAACTGTTTCAAATCGAGCGAATGGAGAAAATATTTCTTCAAAATCAATACCATATTGCTGCGTATATCCTTTTGCCACAAGATGAGCTTTATGCTTCTCTAGGCTCCCATCTGCTGCAAACTTTTTCTTGAAGACCCACTTCAAGCCAATTACATTTTTGTCTTCTGGTAATTCCACCATCTCCCATGTGCCATTCTTTTTGATAGAATTCATCTTTTCTAGCATCGCACTCCGCCCTCTTCCTTTTCAGCTGCTTCTCCATAATGTGTAGGATATGAAAGAACAAAAGAAAATTGACAAGATGTATACATGTTATTAGCATACTTGGGATTCGTCTTTGTAAGCCTTGTTGATCTTCTTAATGGAATTGGCTCATCTGGAGACTCATCAAGAGTTGTAGATGAAGAGTTTCTGCTCGGTGAAGCTGAAGAAGATTAATTCAGGGAAGTTGTAGAAGAACTCGCTGCTGTAGCTGTAGAAGTTGGCTGTTGAATTTCATCACAAGTGATTTTAAGTCGGCATAGGAATCTGCTCTTGCCGAGATGAGAATGTTGAGATGGATGTGTGGGCATACCAGGAGCGACAGGATTAGAAATGAGGCTATTCGAGATAAGGTAGGAGTGGCCTCGGTGGAAGACAAGATGCGTGAAACGCGATTGAGATGGTTTGGGCATGTGAAGAGAAGAGTCCCAGATGCACCAGTGCGGAGATGTGAGAGGTTGGCCATGGATGGTTTCAGAAGAGGTAGGGGTAGGCTGAAGAAATATTGGGGAGAGGTGATCAGACAGGACATGGCGCATTTACGACTTACCGAGGACATGACCTTAGATAGGAGGGTGTGGAGGACACACATTAGGGTAGAAGGCTAGTACATAGTGGCATTACTCCCCCTTATCCGTAGGCGTATTAATGCACTATGATTTCTTGTACTCTGATTTATGTTATTTATGTTATGTATGTTATGTTATCTTATGTTATTTATGGTATTTATGTTATTATCTAACAATATCTACTGTTTTTTTTGGTGCATTGATTATACTATTGTTTGGACCGCTTTCGTTAGCTACTTACCTACTTTTAATATTTTTAATATTCTTGTCTGACTTTTTTTCTATGTTTCTATTGAGCCGAGGGCCTTTCGGAAACAGCCGTCCTACATTGGTAGGAGTCAGGTCTGCGTACACTTTACCCTCCCCAGACCCCACGATGTGGAATTTCACTGGGTTGTTGTTGTTGTTGTTGTATAGGAATCTGCTCTTGCATCTTACCATTGCTTCCACTCCAATTCGAGCATTCAATTTCATCAAATACTACATCCCTTCTGATTAAAATGTTTCTACTAAGGGGGTTATACAATCTATATGCTTTGGATTGTGTACAATAACCAATAAAAATGCACTTTTCAGATTTTCCATCCAAGTTATGACGAAATTGGGAATTTACCAAAGCATAAGCAAAACCACCAAAAATTCTTAAATAGCTTACAAATGGCTCTTTACCCCGCCAAGCTTCAAATGGAGTTTGATTCATAACAGTCTTTGTGGGAGACAGATTCAAGAAATTGACTGATGTCGCCATAGCTTCAGCCCAAAAATGATTCAGATGTCCCTTTGCTTGCAACATGCTTCTTTCCATCTCCACAACAGTGCGATTTTTTCCGCTTAGCAACACCATTTTTCTCTAGAGTATAAGGTGTTGTTAGCTCCCTGTGGATGCCACTTTCTTCACAAAAGAGATTAAATTCCTTGGACAAGAACTCGCCGCCTCTATCAGTGTCAAAGGTTTTGATGGACAGACCACTTTGTTTCTCAACCTTGGATTTGAATTGCTTGAATTTCTTAAATGTTTCTAATTTGCTTTCCAAAAAATAGACCCAACTCATGCGACTATAATCATCAGTAAAGAGTAGAAAATAACGATTCCCACCAAATGATGTAGTATGCATAGATCCACATAAATCAGCATGTATTAATTCAAGACACTTTGAAGCCCTCCAAGCCTTTCCAACAGGAAAACACTTTCTAGTTTGTTTTCCATAAATGCACTCTTTACACAATTCAATAGAATCAATTTTTGGCAGTCCAAGAACCATACCTTTGTCAACTAGTAATTTAATGCCCTTTATGTTGAGGTGATCGTACCTCAAATGCCACAACTTTGAGTCATCCTTTGCACTTGTAGCAAGGGCAAAATTTTCCATATTAGAAACATCCAGTGAAAACATCTTGTTTGGTGTCATGATGATGCGAACCTTTTTACCCGACTTCTTGTTTGTAATGACACAAGCATCGCCATCAAACCAAAGAGAATGCCCATCAGTCATTAGTTGTCCAACACTCAACAAATTTTATCCTAAATCAGGTACAAATTGGACATTATCTAACATTTTTACTTTGTCGTGGCTAGTATCGACACCCACAGTGCCTTTTCCTTCAACCTGCATCTCTTTTGTGTTGCCAAGCTGCACCTTTTTCTTTTGCTTCTCATCTAGCTCCTTGAACAAAGATTTAGCGCCTGTCATATGTTTTGAATAGCCACTATCTGCAAACCATAAATCACTTGTCTTATGGTTTGTGTCAACGCAAGCCATAAAGAGATAATTCTCTTCCTCATTTTCTCCTGCTGCAAAATTTATTTTCTGGTCTTTATACCAGCAATCAGCCCTTATATGCCAGTAGCGCTAACAGTGATGACATTGAATGCCATTTTTTGTGTTACCTTGCTCATTGAACTGCTTGTGCCTATCATTCCTTCCTCTGCCTCTTCCATAACCACGACCTCGGCCACCACGGAATCCTCTTCTGCCTCGACCTCTGCTTGTTGCACCATTGATTTCTCCATATTTAGTTGCTGCATTTTTCACCTGGAATGCCTTCTTTTCGTTCTTTTCTGTAGATCGATTGAGTCTCGCCTTATTAGCTTGAAGAGACCCCATCAATTTATCAAAGGAAAATACTGAAAGATCCTTAGACTCTTCTATAGCAGCAACTACATGATCAAATTTTGAAGTCAAGCTTTGCAGTATCTTTTCCACAATGGTCTGGTCAGTAACTTTCTCGCCATAGGATCACATTTTGCTGACAATTGACACTGCTCTGGACTAAAATCATCAATAGATTCTCCACTTTACATCATCAAGGTTTCAAAGTCACGCCGAAGTGATTGCAATCTCACCACAATGCCTTTGAATCACCTTGAAACAACTCCTGTAGAATGGACCAAGCTTGCTTTGATGTGGTTGCTGCCGCGATTCGTGTAAAAACATTGTCATGGACAGCTTGCTGGATAAACACCAGCGCCTTAGCATCTTTTTTCTTGTTGTTTCTCAGTGTATCTCCTTCGTCAGGATCTGCAGATCCACTTTTTACCAAGTCCCAAAGATTTTGGGATTTGAGTTTAGTTTTCATACAAATACTCAAGAATTCGTAACTTTCTCCCGTGAAGATAGGAATGAGTGGTTGCGTCAGACCAGATGAATTGCTGCTACTTTCCATGACTCTGATACCAGATATGTTGAGAAAAAGACAGCAAACAACTTAAAGAACAGAGGCTGAAAGTAAGAGGTCTGAATATTTGCTGAAACTCAGCTTTTCTGTGTATTAAAAACAAAGGAAGATAGAATCTTTATATAGGCTTACAAAATAAAGAAACCTCTAAGTCACTAAGTTAACCACTACTCCACTAACTAAGCAACAACTATCCAATATCAGTAAAATAAAAGAAATACTGCAGCATGACTGCTAACAGCCCAAGAAAATAGGAAACTACTAACAATTTAAATTTGACTAGGTCATACTTTGAATCAGTCTTAACTAGAACTTATGACCTATAGGTCACATGAAGACTTTGTTGTGTGCATGACCTCATTTATGCTCAACTTAAGAGTTCCGTAGTAAGCTTTTGATAATTGACAATCATTGGGTAATTGGAGTTTTAGATGTACTCCCAGATGAGTTACCACCTCTAGGCCCCTCAGGCAGGACTAGATGGCTCTCCCAGTGCACCATTATCTTATTAGCTTTGCATTCAATATTAATACTTGTGTTCCCTCTTGACTTCTGCTCAATGTATTGTATTTCTAGGTTGATTGAAGAATGTTGGGATCCAGAAGCTTTTGTACGGCCAACATTTTCTGAGGTCCTTGTGCGGATGAATAAAATATTTGCTAACTGCTCGAAACAAGGATGGTTGAAAGATACTTTTAAACTTCCTTGGTAATGGTTCTACTGCACTATTCATCATCTATTCTAGAAATTCAACATTTGTTTATATTATGAATGAGAGCGTTGAACTAAGAAAAGATTGTCCTTGATAATTTTGCAAAACTGGGGAATTGTGCCATGTATGTGTTAGAAGCATAAGATAGCATGCTAGGTCTCTCTCCCTAATGTACTCACAAACATGAGCAGGCGCACACATAGAGTTACTCAATTGATCATGCCAGTGAGACCCATAAACATATCTATGGAAAAAGCATAAGTGACTTGATAGCTGCTCAGATGATAAAATAGAGCAAAGGCGCACTCATGCTTTATATATGATAATGGATGTTTATAAGCTTCTTGTACTTTTAGTCAAGAACTCGTCACATCAACAAAAACCTACATTGCTTTAGTATCATGTTATCAGGTACCAGTATAATTGTTCTGCAAGTATATTCAGGTGGTGGCCAGGTCAAATTTGTGATACCAGATTTCTTGTTAGCTTTTTATTCCCATTTTTTTTCTCCTTAGCACAATATCAACTATGTTTGACGAGCCAGTAAGAATATTTTACAAGATTGGTTTTCCATTGCAAGGATTATTTGCAAGATGATTATAACTTTAGCAAGTTGGTCTATTTCTGCTAATGCAACAATCTTTGGTGCAGGTTGTAATTGTGTATAAAAGTGTCAAGAACATGGACAATAATTGGAGTTAACGGAGTTTATCAGCGGAAGATTCTCGTGGAGCTTTCCACTTATGATAAACCTAATAGGCAACCTTCTATTCACAAGATCTTTGAAAAATTTATATTGTGGTTAACCAAATAAAAGGCATATTTGCAGGGTGAATGAGATGGGATTGCCATTTAATGTTGGCTCTCCATGTTTGTTTTCTCCTGTTCTCAGTAAGTTTGAAATCCACTTTATGTCATGTGAAGTGTGTTTATTAAATCTATAGTATTTGAACATGGGTGAACCAAATGTATTTTGCTTTACAAGGGGAAAACAAAAAGGTTATATAAGAAAGGACTAGATACTTCTAGATATCAATCTCTCTATGCTTCTTATTTTCCTTTTCTTGTTAGATTTTTGTCTACTATCCAGAATTTCTAATACTGTTTTATTTGTTCAAATATTTTGATGATGTTTTTTCCTTTTCTCTGGTTTCCCACTAATTGGCTTCCTTCAGCACAGCAATAAAATGGAAGTAGCTCGTCTGACTTCACTTTTAGAAGAAGAGACGAAACAAGGCATTCATCCAGTTTTATGTTTAACGAACAGTACAATTCCCTTTTCTCTTGTCCAATGTTTGAAATAAAGTGTTCACCTTCAACTCCATAAAATAAATATTCAAATTTACCCGAACTATCGACTCCCACTCTACTTTGCCTTATGTCTCATGATATTGTAAAAATAAAATAACTAGCTACATTTTCTCTTAAAGATTTCTTTTTTAGAACTTCAGTTTATAAGTACCTAACTTTTAGGATTTTAAAATTATTTTTATTAGAGTTTTGTGTGGCTTGAATTTATGAGTTAGTTTCTTTTTGTTGGTTATTTGATTTTTAATTATAAATTTAGTAGTGTTATGAAACTATATAAAACAATAAGAAGAATAAAGTAGGGAGGAGAGATAAGACTTCTTATTCCTCTTGAGAGATATTTTAGAGTGTATTACAATGAAGGAAAATTCTTTTATTTATGGAGGAAAACTGACTTGGTCCCTAAGTAGGATTTTTATTTTTTCTTCAAATGAATCTACAAAATAGATATTCACTATAATACAAATATGTTTATACCACTCCCCCTTGGATGTCTATTTGACAGATTATATGCTTCGTTAAAACCTTACTAAAAAAATCTAGTGGAAAAAAATTCTAGTGAAGAAACAAGAGTACACATCTAATAATATGCATTTAGGATGCCTCATTAAAAATCTTACAAGGAAAATCCATTGGGATAAAACCTTATGAGGGAAAAAGAGTCCATCGCGTATTAACTCCCCCTAATAAGAACATCAATCCAAAGACTTGAATCTTTGCATTCCAAGCTTGTGCACCATTTTCTTGAAAGTTGTAGCTGGTAGAGACTTGATGAATAAATTAGCTATATTATCACTTGAACAAATCTGATGCATGTTGCTATCACCATTTTTGGGAGCTCATGTGTGTAGAAAAACTTTAGTGAAATGTGTTTCGTTCTAGTAAAACTGTAGTTCAATCGGAAGAGGCTAATCTATTTTGGAACACTCTTCAAGAGTTCAATTCAAGTTATCAACTTGCATAACTGAAGGATTTTTGATTGATTTAATTCATGAGGATTATAAACAAAGTTTTTCAAAAACTTGTATATGCTTCATGCATTTTGAATTCTTCAAATATTTTCATATTAATTTTGTCAAGTGACAACATTCAATATTAACTGTATGACATTTTCTAGTGTTTAGATTACAAGTCAAATAAGCTTTAAACTTACCAAGATGCATCATTTCACTTTTTTCACTTGATAAACAATTTTATGTTAGCATGCTTTAATAGATTGTAGAATTCAGATCCTCATAATCCTTTACAATATTGCGCTATATTGTATCAAAAGACATCATCGACGATGCCATTTTGTATCTGTTCGCATTGTGACATAACTTATTGAGATCTCATCACTTCATTATTTTGAGATACGTACCCTTCTCATGAGGTTTCATGAAGTGTTATGTCGTAGGCTCTTTAAGAGCGTATTGCCTCTTTGTTATGATCATTTTAATCATTTGCTCATCCCCTTTTCAAGGATTAGTTTACTTAGAACCTATTAGTCTATCATGCTTCATGCATGTCGTAGACTCTATCCTTTAGGGATATCCAATAGAAGCATTTGCAACTCTTGGTTCCTTCTTATCTCCTCCTTATGTTAAGCAAACTAACATATATCCCAATCTATTTTGAATAATCCATCCTAGTGTCTCATGGTATATTCATTAGTCATATACCGCACATCAAAATTATTAGATGGAAATTATATGGTCCCTGACCACAAACCAAATTAGAGGAAAATTGATTATAATTTATTAGTCTGATGCATACTTTTATATGTAATTTATCATATTTCAGACCATGGATCTTTGGTCTCATATGCAATGACTGACTATTTATTTGAGGCATTTAATATCAAATCAGCTTGGATAGTCTGATGCATTTAATATCTAGATTGTCAAGATAAATTATCTTTGATTATATTCTGAAAGTTGTGCTCTTAGCTCAATTATTTTGCACAAATAATTTTGTGAATGTGAAACTGCAGGTTGACAATAAACGCACATGTGATTATCTTATAGATGCATTTATTTATCATATCACATGACAGGTGAATGAGCCCATATTCACCTTTTATAATTTCAGAATTTTCGGGGATTCGTCCCAACATTAGTTGATCCAATCAACTTATCATGAGAACAAACAACAATTTTTGAAATTTTTTCTAGTTATTCAATATATGTTGAATACTTAATATGCACATATTTCAGATGGTCAAGTCGTTCATGCCAACTGATAAAATAATTTGTACTAGTAAACTCCATGTTTACTATGAAATGTTCTTTTAGCTTTAGTAAATTTCTTATTTACTATTACATCAACAAATTTCATATTTACTACTCCGAAAGTAAATTTTAGATCTATTTCTTCTCAATTACTCTACCTCTTCTAAAGGTTAGTCGTGATCTCATCAAGATAAAATACACATCTATATTGATAAGCATTATTTTACAGTATCACATTCACTTCAGTATTGGGTTTATTCAATCCTAATTGATAAACAATAATCATTAAATATTTTTGATGAAAACTCTGCAACATTATCAAGGTGAACAAACTTATTTGATTATCGGAAAACTATGTCCGTAATCATATTATTTGTGCCAATAATTTTGCAAACGCCAAATTACGAGATGACAATAGGCACACATGAGACCATCTTAAAGAAACATCTATTAAGACCATGAAGTAGCTAAACAGCCCAGTAGGTGGGTGAATAGGTCCACAAATATCCTCATGTATATGTTTCAAAAAGGCAGGGGACTCAATCTCAACTTTCGTTGGTGATAGTCTTACAATTAACTTGCATTGATAATAAGCAGTACAAGAAAATTCATCATTTAGAAGAATCTTTAGGTTCTTTAATGGATGACCATTTGAATTTTCTATAATTCTTGTCATCATTATCAAAAGTCATCATTCTTTATGAATGAAATACAATTATCTAAGTATATCAAATTATGATAACTTAGTATCTCATTCCACATCCATATGCATTATTCAATCACTTGTCTTCTTTCAGATATATTATGCACTGCTACCACATTCACTTTAGAGAATGATATATATTTATAGCATTTATTAAAAGCTCTCATTCTGCATGAATGAAACACAATCATCTAAGCAGATCAAATTATGATTGCTTAGTACCTCAAATTTCATGTTCAATGTTCATTATTCAACCAGTTGTCTTCTTTTAGACATATTATGCACTGCTATCACATTCACGTCAAGGAATGGAGCTATACTTATAACAATCAAAATTTTTATTCCCCGGGAATGGAATATAAGTATGAGTTAAGCTTATCAAATTATGATAGCTTAGAATCTCTTTGAAGATATTGCTACTTCAAAAGTAAATCGAGGCATATATATGATGTAGAGAATTTTTCTCTAACATATCTTTCAGAGTACAATTTAAAAAATAAACATTTGCTATTTTGAGAGCTATCAAGCACTATGAAATTTAACAACTGCTAAATGCTAAGTATAAATAAATTTAGTCATAAATATATGTAATGACCCTCTAGATCATTTTCCTTATACTGTTTCCTTTTTCCCGTTTAGAGTCTTCCTATAGGACCTCAGGTCATTTATGATCTACTAGCACTGGTAGCTCGATCGCCTGATCGTTCATTTGAGTTTTAGGCCAATTTTCCTGTTTTGGAGCTATTATAACTTGGAAAATTGATTTCGGTCATAACTTCAAGTAAACGATCTCAAAATGGAATTCTAATGATTTCATTAGCTCTGGAATAGCAAATTAGGCTAATCAAAGGCATGAGTATCGAGGCAATTGATATGAGTTTGGGCCATTTGGAGCTTTAACCTTTGAAATTTGACTAAGGTTGACTTAGGTTAACATTCTTGGAAAATGTGCCCGGATAAAAATTTCATCATGGAAGTTAATTCTGAAATGTTGAGTTTGGTCTAGAATGACCCTTCATACGCTTCTTATGGCTTCCTCTCTAATTTCGTGGCCCATGTGGAAATGGGCTAAAATTGGCACTTGGGTGTGATACCTACTTTTTGTTAAAATAACCTTGTACGATAATTTTGAATGCACCATTGAGTTCGAAATATCGAATTTGATGGGGTAACATATCTCGTTTGCGTGCACGAAGTTCCGAATGAATTTTGAGCATTCCGTCAGAGACTCGACATGTTCCAAAGCTCAGCTGATATAGCTGAGTCTGGTTCCATCACTAAAGCGGCCCTTGGTCTCTAAAGCGACATCGCTAAAGCGACCAGGGCGTCGCTAAAGTAATGGCCAGCCCTGGGTGGCATTCGCTTAAGTGACAAGCCCTTCTCTAAAGCGACCTATCGCTTTAGAAGCATGGGTCTCTTTTTAGCGAGGCCCGCCTTTTTGGTGGAGTTCACTTAAGCGAACTTCTGGGTCACTTTTGCGACGCCTAGGATTATTTTAAACTCTGAATTTCAGATTGTTCTCAAAGTTCAATCTCTTATTACTCTCTTGTTTCTTGGTGGAAATTAGTGATTCAAAAGGCTAGATTGTGGGGTTTTTTGAGAGGAACGTCGTGGTGTGGTCGGAATTAGTTGTAGACTCTTTATTGAGGTAAAACTTTGGGTTATGCTTGTTGCCTTAGTTTAGTTTTTGCTTAAAATGGTGAATTCTTGCATGTTTGATTATCCGCTGATCTGAGCCCTGAATTGTGTTTCATTTTTTAACACAAGTTTTGGGTTGCACTTAGGAACTTTCCACAGAGTCAATTATGGAATTTTCAGATCGGGTCCCACATTCTTGTTTTTGACGCTGAAATTGGTCCGTCTCTATTTCTTGTGATTTTAGTGTCAAAATGGTCTTATTGACATTGTGAATCCATTTTGACAGCATGGTAGCGATCAGAGGCCGTACGGAAAGGAAAAGCTCCGGCATTATGAGTGGGAGAACGCATGTTTAACCTACAAGTAGGCTACAACTTCTCATTCCTTAGATTGAGTTGAAATGTGTAAATGCTTGTTGACATTGATGGAGTTCAGGTCGGATACCTCTTTTATACATGTTAGATAACATAGGAATCTTTGGCACCTTTGATTATATTTTTTGTGAGTATCCGGATTTGAGCTCCGGTCTATGCTTCTCGAATCCCATCGGAGAGTATTTGAATAACAGGCCTAGCCTCGATTGACTTCTTTATCATGGCGAGTAACTAGATTCGAGTTTTGACCTTGACTGTATTGATAATTCTGACGAGCATCCGATTTCCAAGTCCAGCTTTGGTATTTCTGTCGCTTGTGGTTCAGGATTAGGTGTGGTTCTTCAGTTCTCAGAGGATCAGACTCCCTTGGTTTCTAGTCCTTGTAGTCTTAGCTACTTTGTGTACCCGATGGACTTATAGGGGTTTGTTTAGACTTTTATTTTAAATTGCGCACAAGAGTCTCGGTTGGGCTTATGGGGGCCCAGTTGGGTGTAGTTAGCTGTAGTCTTTCTTAGTCGGTACTTTTCTTATTCGCATATGATTACTTACTTTCCTTACCATAGGTTTCTATTTTTGACTCTTGTTTGGTAGTCATACTACACTTTGCATCTCCTTCTGTGATGCAGGTTCTAGCACCAGTTGTCAGCGCTGATCTATCGATCCTATAGTAGTCAATATCAGAGACGAGGGTGAGCCCTTGAAGTTTTGGGATCATTTCTGTCTCCTTCAGCATGGATGACCTATCTTTTGCATTTTGAGACTAGCCAATTGTATTTTTTGATGGTCCACTTTGGGGACTTATACTTATCTTTTATTTTGTAGTAGCTCTGTACGAGAGACTTCTAGGTTTTGGGAAGGATTAGTTGTATATATTTGTTCTGGTTTGTCTTCTGCTTTTTACCCTTTCTACTTTAGCTTTGCTATTTCTTATTTTGTTTCTACCCTTAAACCTATTACTAGCTGTTCTGGGTTACGGGTTAGCTTACCTATTAGTAAGTTATGGTAGGTTCCATCACAACTTGAGAAATCGGATCGTGATAAGTTGGTATCAGAGCCTCAGGTTCAACGGTCTCACTTGTACAAAGTTAAAATCTATTATAGTCTTGCAGATTGGTGCGGAGATGTCCGTAACCTATCTTCGGAGAGGCTATAGGATGTCTTTAGGAAAGATCTTGTCACGACTCGATCTAGGTCCTAGTCGTAACACGGTAATCAAAACCCCGAAGGTCTCCAACCAAGCCTCTTGTACATATCATAAGCATACACAAGGTAGAATAAAAGTGGAAACATCATAAGAGAGTCTAAACTATGAATAGAAAATTAAAAATGTCACATAAAAATATAGACTCGAAATATTTGTCCAACTAGATGTCTCTACTCATGAACATGGGCGGGGGCTAAGACATGTCTCTAGCACACCCTCAATATGAAACATAACAAAAGTCTTTGAAATAATAACCAACTTGATGACTAGTCCCCGATAGATGAGAACTCACCATAAACACCGCCGATAGGAAGACTTACCTAGACACATAGAGGAATATGATCTTTAACCTCAACCCCTACATTATGAGACAATGTAGGCAAAAAGTATGCATTAGTATGTTGGAATGTACTAAGTATGTAGGCAATGCAATACAAAAAAAATATGTTTGTACAAATGACCATTTTAAAATAGCATGATAGGATAAGTAGTAAAAATCATACGTAGTCTTTAAGAAGGATCAATGCATAATAAACCATAAGAGTATCATATAAAATAAAAGATAGGATTAGTCATTTAAAATATAAAATGGACCATACATACGTGGGATAGAAACCATAATCGACAATAAGACTATGCGAGCTATAACGTGGAATCCTAATGTTGCCCCTACATCGGAGGAAAGGGGAATCTACTTACCAAGGTAGACTCTACCCCGCTAGGCGGGTCATGCATATGCTATATGTGGATCCACTAGCTAGGCCAAAAGGCAATCCTACGGTGTCACATAGTTATGAGACAAGAGACTTTATATAAGGACCCCGTACTTCGAGCCCCTACCTCAATCCATATTCGGTGCTAAGTCAAATCCCACGGAATACATACATAACATGGAAATCATAATTTCATATATCATAGTCATTATCATAGGTTTGAAATCATAGAGTAGCTCATTTTCATAACATAAGTGCAATGCGGGCATTGTCCTTCCACATTACAAAATTATACATACATAGACATAATTCATACTTGGAAATTCATGATCATAGCTTATACTTGAAATTAGGGCAAGACATGAATGCATGATCAATTGATTTGAAAATTATGTAATTGATTTGAAAAAATGCATGATCATAAACTTTATATCAGCCCATACATAATTCATATAGATAATATCATTAGGAAGTATAATTGAAAATACTCATAATTTACATCATAAACCCTAGAAATCAAAACAGGAGAATTCATGGAAAAACTCTTCAATTTAATGCAATAACCATAAATTTATATCAAAATAGACTCATGATCATACTTTTAATCAAAATTTATGCAATTAGAATAGAGATCATAAAACCCATAAATTACCATAATTTAATTTGATAGAAAACCTTGAGAAATTGATTGGGCTTCATGGCTGAAAGGATCCATTAATCAATACCCACATACCTTAAGTGAGAACACCAATTAATTTGGAAGAACTTGAGAGTTTTGATGGAGAGCTTGAGTGAATTTACTTGAAGTCTTCAATGGAGTCCTTGAGAGTCTTTTATAGAGAGAGAAATATTTGAGTAGGTGAATTGTAGAAGAATTTATAGAATTAGGGGTTTAGGTTAATTTATAGAGCTGAATTAGGTCCTAAAAACGTCTATGTTCATTAGCTAACAATTTAGGAAAAAGTCTAAAGTTTCCTTACTAAAAAACTAAATTCGGCCAAAAAGGCATTGCCAGGTCCGCGACGCGAAGGGAAGCAAGGCCGCGATGCAGACTTGTCACGGACCTTACTAGTTCGCGCAGTTTCTTGAGAAATCTATTTTTTGATCTACGGGTCCGAAAAATCCACTGAGATTATTTTCCTGCAGGTTTTTACCCCCTGATCGATATTTCAAACTTAGATTTTTCAAAAAGATTAAGGATAATGCATTACTTGAGCAGCCTATTTCCAAGGCATTCTTAAGGCACTTGTAAGCATTTTGAGGGGTGTTACATATCTCTATGTTGTATCGCTTTGTCCAGTGTGTGTCTTATTGGTTTTATGTACTTTATTCTTTTGTAGGGATGGCTTGTACGTGTGGTACTATAGATGGTGATGACCCGCTGGGATGGGAAGATAGAGCCCCAAGAAGGTCCAAAGGTCATCCCCAAGGCAGAGGTAGGGGTGTAGCTCTAGCCCCAGATGGAGATATGTCTCCATAGTTCATAGAGGAGCACCAGGGCGCCCTTATTCCTCCTCAGACTGAGGGTCCATGATTGGCACAACCCCAGTCGCACCGATCATGACTCCATCTCTAGAGGCGACCATTGTACATTTACTCAAAGCTATTGGTGTTATACCTCAGGGCCCAACACCAGCTCTCAATATGCCAGCACCACGGGATCAGCCTGTGTCGCTTATTCTTGAGGTTCAACTGCCCTCAGCACCCTAGGCAACTGCCCCAAAGGGTGTTATGACATACAATAGCAGAAGATGTTGGGGGTATTCTAGAGATTGTCACCTTTGATGTTTTTTGGAGAAAGCAGGGAGGATGCTATGGAATTTTTGACTGCTGACCACAAGTAGCTCCAGTCTTTAGGTCTTGTGGAGTCCAGGGGAGCTGATTTCACTACTCACCAGTTTTAGGGCCTAGCCCGGTAGTGGTGGCGCTCCTATTTAAAGTCTAGACCAGTTGGGTCACCTCTCTTATTATGGACTGAGTTCTCAAAGGCTTTGGTGGACAGATATGTCCCTAGGAGTGTTAGGGACTGACTCCGATCAATTTACGAGGCTAGAGAAGGGACCTATGACTATCTCTGAGTATGAGGTCAGATTACATTAGCTTTCTTGTTATGCTACTATGATTCTACCCACTGAGGAGGAGAGGGTGCGATGTTTCGTGCGTTATTTGAGGTATTAGTTGATATTATAGACAGAGCACTTGGGTTCAGCAGGCCATTTATTCCTTGATGTTGTTGATCACGCTCGTACTATGGAGCACATTCATCGCCAGGCCCAAGGGGGCAGCGACAAGAGGGACAGACACGTGGTAGCTATGATGGGTCCCAAAATAGGGGCAGGGACAACTATGAAAAATCCTGTGAGAGGTTCTAGTAGGACAGATACCAGCAGGGAAAATTGAGTTGGCCTATTCAGATTGCTCTACCAGCTTTAGATAGCAGCCAACCTTGTCAAGGTGGTTCTAGTTCAGGCCAGAGCTCGAGGGGATCAGATTTGCTCCCTTCCTAATGCGGTCGGGTTATTACAGGGCATTTAGCTTAGAGGTATTATGACTATAGTTCAATCGATCACTATTCTAAAAAGTGCCCCCATCAAGCTAGACTGATATTAGTATTGCCATCTCCCTCTAGAGGCAGAGATCAAAGTTAGGGACATGGAGGAAGAGCCAGGTTAGGGCAGTAGAGGTAGAGATCAAACACAGGGCTTTAGAGGTAGCCACTAGGGTATTCATAAATGTCCCCGAGGAGGCAGGTCAGTTGGTAGGATAGACGATCGTGGTGGAGGCCGACAGGGCCACTTTTATGCTGCTTTAGTGCTGGTGGAGGCTGAGGCATCGGACAACGTTATCATAGGTACTATTATTATATGCTATTAGATTGCTTCAACTTTATTTGATCCAGGTTCTACATATTCATATATGTCCATATATTTTTCTCCCTATTTAGGTATTAGTTCTGAGCCTTTAGTGGTACCGTTGCATGTTTCGACCCAGTAGGAGATTCTTAGTAGTGGATCATGTTTGTAGATCATGTGTGGTGACCATTCAAGGGCATGATACTCGGGAAGATCTTATTTTACTTGATATGCTAGATTTTAATGTTATTCTAGGCATGGATTGGTTATCTATTCACCATGCAGTTTTGGATTGCTATGCCAAGACCGTTACCTTAGTTATGCCTGATATTCCTCCAATTTTGTGGCAGGGTTCTTACAGAAGCACACCGATGGGGATTATATCTTTTATGAGTGCTCAGCAGTTTGTTTTTCCTAGGTGTCTAGCTTATTTAGCATATGTATGGGATGTATCTAGTAAGGCCCCCTCTATTGATTTGATTCTTGTGGTCTGAGAGTTTATTGATGTATTTCCTACCAACCCACCTGGCCAACCTATGGAGAGAGACATTGATTTTACTATAGACTTGGAGTTGGCACTAATGTAACATCCCTCAAAATGCTCACAAGTGCCTTAAAATGTCTTGAGAATAGGCTGCTCAATGGAATATCGATCAGGGGGTCAAAACATGCAGAAAAATAGTTTTGGTGGATTTTTAGGACCCGTATATCGAAAGATAGAATTTTGAAGAAATTGCACAAAATAGTAAGGTGCGCGGCAAGTCCGCATCGCAGACATGCTTGCCTCTATGTCGCGGACCTGGCAATGTGTTTTTGGCCGAATTTAGTTTTTAGTAAGAGAACTTTAGAGTTTTCCCTAAATTGTTAGATAATGAACCTAGACTTTTTTAGGACCTAATTAAACTCTATAAATCTACCTAAACCTCTAATTCTATTCATTCTTCTACAATTCACCTACTTAAATATTTCTGTATCTACAAAAGACTCTCAAGGGCTCCATTAAGTAAATTCACTCAAGCTCTTCATCAAAACTCTCAAGTTCTTCCAAATTATTTGGTGTTCTCACTTAAGGTATATGGGTATTGATTCATTGATCCTTTCATCCATGAAGCCTAATCAATTTCTCAAGTTTTCCATCAAATTAAAGTATGGTATTTTATGGGTTTTATGATCTCTATTCCTATTGCATGAATTATGATTCAAAGTATGATCATTAGTCTATTTTGATATAAATTGATGGTTATTGAATTAAATTGAAGAGTTTTTCCATGAATTCTGCTATTTTGATTTCTAGGGTTCGTGATGTAAAATATGAGTATTTTCAATTATACTTCCAAGGGATATTATCGATATGAATTATGTATAGGCTGATATAAAGTTTATGATCATGCATATTTTTAAGTAAATTTCATGATTTTCAAGTCAATTGATCATGCATTCATGTCTTATCCTAATTTCAAGTATAAGCTATGATCATGAATTTCCAAGTATGAATTATGTCTATGTATGTATGATTTGCAATGTGAAAGAACAATGCCCGCACTGCACTTATGTTATGAAAATGAGCTACTCTATTATTTCAAACCTATGATCATGACTATGATATATGAAATTATGATTTCTATGCTATATATATATTCCATGAGATTTGACTTAGCACCGAGTAGAGTTGAGGTGGGGGTCATACCTAAAGCCTTAGTAGTAGCCTCATTTCCCATAACTACGTGTCACCGTAGGTTGCCTTAATGGCCTAGCTATTGGATCCACATATAGCGTATGTATGACCCACCTAGTGGGGTAGAGTCTATCTTGGCAAGTAGATTCCCCTTTCCTCCAATGTAGGGTTAATATTGTGTCACGACCCAAAAATCGAGGTCATGATGACACACATCTCAAAACCCAATCTGATGTGTAACCCTAAAAATAAAGCTCATACAAGACTCCCAAAGGAGAAAGTGATGCCATAATTTAAATAAAAAGAAAAACAATAAAAAACAATTATCCCAAAACCTGGTGTCATAAGTATAAAGAGCATCTAATACAAGGTTCAAATCTGAAGATACAATATAAGTCTCTGAATGATCCAAAAGACTAAAAAATAAAGATAGACTAGTGACGATCCGAATTTTGGGACCTCACCACCAATCTGAGAATACACAATCTGCTAGAATATCAACTGCCATGTGAGGTACCCCGACTAGTATCTGTATCAAAAAGGGATACATAAGTAGGGGTGAGTACAATTCACATGTACTCAGTAGGTTTTAGCTGACTGAGTATAAGGAATTAATCAAATCTATGAAATAAACTAAGGAACGCTTCCACCTGCATATAGAAAAGTCCCACTTCAGCATCGGTGCCGCCAGTTTATATATATATAGTGACGCGAGTAAAGTAAACTCATAATAATATCTCATAATCACAATTAATCAAATAATTCAAGCAGCACAGCTATTAATGCAATGCAATGCAATATGATGATGCAATGATATGTGGTACGGTGGAATCAAGATTATCGCACAACTTATCGTATACACCTACCGAGATATGCTACCAAGCAGGACCTATGAGGGTATCGCAGAACATATACCTCAATCACAATATCTTATTATCCTTGCTACCTCCTCGTGGTCAAGGGATCACAATGCATCCACTACCCTGCCGTAATACTGCCTTGGACAGGGACTCAAGATACAAAGGCTTAAAGGTGTTTCATTTTCTTTCCCAAAAAGAATTTCTATATTTTTCAACTTCTATGATGAATGAGGATGAATGCATCAAAACACATATGACATGGAAGTAATATTCAACTCACATGTGGTAGAAGGTTTAAAGTTCTCAAAACTTAACCTACACATGATATTCACCCTCAATAAATAGTAATAAGAATATTCATCCCTTTCTCAACAATATTTCAATACTCAAGCATTCTCAAAACCCCCAACTCAACCTCTTAGGCGAGCATCACAAGTCAAATAATATACTCAAGCCTCTCTCTTAGGCAAATCATGAATCACATGCTCTCAAAGCAAATAAGATAACAAATAAGGCCTCCACACGGGCTATGTAATACAAATAAACCCCCACATGGTAATACATTAATAAATGAGCCCCCACACGGGCATCACAATATATATAACATTCTCAACTCATACTATGACCTCATTCCAAAGTCTATAACATATGAATGACTAATTACCCCATCTCAATCTCAAAGAAGGATAGTCAAACCTACTTCAATTGCTGAAACTGCACTCGAACACCTCCACCGAACAAGCAACTCTCTAATTCAATGCCCGGACTGACAACCTACTATCAACAAAAAAATATACACATCACAGGGAGTCCAATGACACCCATATTGATAGGTTTCAGAACCAGGGGTAAAATGGTCTAAAAATTAATTATTTTCGAAAAAGGTCAAATATGAAAATTTATTGGACAATCACATTCTACTTGTAATAAGGAACTCATGGGTGAAAAACCAATAAAAATAGAGCTCAAAATGAGTTAGAAATTACTATTTTTCTTAAATTTGAATTAGGGAAGAAACAAAGATTTTTGGAGTTTGAAACTAAAATTTAAGAGTTAAAATCATCAAATACTTAATGAAAAAGGAAGTTTTTAGGTCAAAAATCACTTACCCAACACTTTGCCTCGAAAATCTCTTCTCAAATCGCCTTAAAGAGTTTAAGAACTCAAACAAATGGTGAACAAACTATTGAAATGGGAAGAAAGGGGCATTTTCTGCCCCAAAAGTTACTATTCACACGTGTTACTGTTCATGTGTGTTACTGTTCACGCGTGTTGACCACGCTCAACTTACACCACCACTCTTCAAAACATGTTTTTGACCCTCAAAACTCATTCGAAACTGTATAAGTATGAACCGATAGTGCAAATTGATCAAATAACACTCGGGGGCACTAAAAAAATAAGGGTAAAATGATAATTTCACATAAATTTTAAAAAATGACCCTCAAGGTCATTACAACATCCACCACTAAAAAGGATGTTCGTCCTCGAACATAAGATAAAATAAAGTACCTGGGATCTCAAAAAGTTGAGGGTACCGAGCCTGCATATTGGACTCGAACTCCTAAGTCGCCTCCTCAGCAGGCCGATGCTACCACTGTACCTTGACCGAAGCAACCTCCTTGGTCCTGAGTCTACGAAGCCGCCTATCTAGAATAACTGTCGGCTTCTCCTCATAAGTCAAATCTACACTCAACTCTAACGCATCATAAGAAATCACATGAGAGTCATCCGGTATGTACTTGCGAAGCATGGAAACATGAAATACCAGATGGACAACTGACAATTTAGGGGGTAAGGCCAACTCATATGCCACTCCACCTACTCTCCTCAGTCAAATGGGCCAACAAACCTTGGGCTAAGCTTGCCCCTTCTTTCTGAACCTCATCACACCCTTCATGGGTGATATTTTAAACCACACACAATCACCCACCATGAACTCTAAGAGACGAACCCTCTTATCAGCATAACTCTTCTGACGATTCTGAGCTGTCAATAGTCGACCCTGAATCAAATGTACCCACTCCACAGCATTCCTAAGTAAGTCAGTATCCAATGCATCATCCGCAACAGAATCAAACCATCCAATGGGTGATCGACACCTAGACCATACAATGCCTCAAATGGTGCCATCTGAATGCTGGAGTGATAACTGTTATTATAGGCAAACTCTGCTAAGGGCAAGTGTTGGTCCTATCAGGCACCAAAATCAATCACATAGGCCCTAAGCATATCCTCCAATACCTAAATAGTCTGCTCGGACTGACCATCGGTTTGGGGATGAAATGCTGAACTCATCTCTAGCCGCGTACCCAAACCACGCTGTAATGCCTCCCAAAAGTGAGAGGTGAACACTGAACCCCGATCCGACACAATATAGATAGGCACCCCATGCAGCCTAACAATCTCACGAAGATAGATCCTAGCTAACTGATCCGCATTGTAGCTAGTCTTCACCGAAGGAAATGGGCTGATTTGGTCAATCGATCCACAATCACCCAAACAGAGTCATACTTACCCAATGCCATGGGTAATCTAGACACAAATTCCATAGTGATACACTCCCATTTCCACTCGGGAATGGGCATCCTTTGCATAGTACCACCCAGTTTCTGATGCTCATACTTCACTTGTTGGAAATTTAGACACTTAGCCACAAAATCAATAATGTCTCTCTTCATGTCATACCACAAATAGTGTTGTTTCAAGTCATGAAACATCTTTGCCACTCCTGGGTGAATCGAATATTTAGAACAATAAGCCTCCTCCAATATCATACGTACCCATTCACTCACCTTGGGCACAAAAATGCGACCACTAATACTCAAAACTCCTTCCGGATCAAGAGAGGCTGATTTTGCTTTACCACTCAAAACTTTGTCTCGAATAGCCCTCAACTTGTCATTTTCAAACTGGTGTGTACGAATCTGGTCCATCAAAGTAGACCTAGCCTCCACAAAGGCCAAAATACCATGATGTGTAGAAATATCGAGTCAGACCTACTGTCTAGCCAATGAATGAACCTCTAACGCCAGAGGCCTTTCAATAGCCTTAAGGAAGGCCAAACTACCCAGTCTAGATGCTTTGCGACTCAGGGCATCCGCTACCACATTAGCTTTGCCTGGATGATAAAGTCTGGTGATATCATAGTCTTTCAATAACTCTAACCACCTACGCTACCGCATGTTCAGATTCGGCTGAGAAAAGATATACTTATGGCTACGGTGGCTAGTATAGACCTCACAATGCACTCCATAGAGATGATGCCTCTACAACTTCAGAACAAACACCACCGCTGGTAATTCTAAGTCATGGGTAGGATAGTTCTTCTCATGTACCTTCAACTGTTGAGAAGCATAAGCTATAACTCTACCTTTTTGCATCAATACACCACCCAAGGTGACTCCTGAAGCATCACAAAACACAATAAAGGCTACGCCCTCCTCGAGTAAGGCTATAATAGGTGCTGAAGTCAATAGTTCCTTGAGCTTTTGAAAGCTTACCTCACACTCATCAGTCCACTAAAATGCCATGGTCTTTTGAGTTAGCCTAGTCAATGGGGATGCAATAGAAGAGAATCCTTGAACAAACCAATGATAGTAGCCTGCCAACCTAATAAAACTCTGAATCTCGATAACCGAAGTAGGCCTAACCAATCACGAACTGCTGCAACTTTGGCTGGATTAACTATACTACCATCCTTGGTCACTATATGACCCAAGAATGTCACAAACGCAAGCCAAAACTCACATTTGGAGAATTTTGCATACAACTTCTCCTCTCTCAATCTCTAAAGGACTGTCCTCAGGTGCCTAACATGATCTGCCTCATTCTTGGAATAAACTAAGATGTCATCAATAAACACGATCACAAATGAGTCTAAATGAGGTCAAAATACCCAGTTCATCAACTCCATAAAAGCAGCCGGGGCATTAGTCAACCCGAAGGACATAACCACAAACTCATAATGCCCATAACGAGTCCTGAATGCAGTCTTCGGGATATCAGATTCCCAAACTCTCAATTGATGGTAATCCAATCTCAAATCAATCTTTGAGAACACCGATGTACCTTAAAGCTGGTCAAATAAATCATCAATGCGAGAGAGAGGATTCTTTTTCTTGATAGTGACCATGTTCAACTATCGATAGTTAATACATATCCTTATAGTACCATCTTTCTTCTTTACAAATAAAACTGGTGCACCCCACGGTAATATACTAGGTCTAATAAACCCCTTCTTCAATAAATCTTCCAATTGTTCTTTCAACTCCTTCAATTCTGCTGGAGCCATCCGATAAGGAGAAATAGAGATGGGTTTAGTGTTACGCTCCAAATCAATCATAAAATCGATATCACGGTCAGGAGGAACTCCCGACAAGTATGTAGGAAATACATCCATAAACTCTCTCACCACCCTCGTAGTCTCTATAGGCGATGACTCCGTAGTGAGATCACATATATGAGCCAAATAAGATAAACAAACCTTATCCATCAAGCGATGAGCACGAATATAAGATATCACTCCTTTAGGATACGAACTCAGATTACCCTTCCATACCAAGCTAGGTAACCCAGGATAAGCTAAGGTCACGGTCTTTGCATAACAATCTAATATAGCATGATAATGAGATAACCAGTCCATACCCAATATCACATCAAAATCAAGAATTTCTAATAAAATCAAGTCTACACGGGTCTCTTTACCCGAAAATATCACCAAACATCCTTTGTATACCCGATCTACTACTAAAGATTCACCTACCGGGGTAGAAATAGTAATAGGCACATCAAGGAACTCACTCACATAATCAATACCCACATCAAAATAAGTTGACACATAAGAATAGGTAGACCCTAGGTCAAATAATACTAAAGCAGAACGATGGCAAACTGGAACAATACCTGTAATAACTGCATTAGAGGCTTCTGCCTCATATCTACTTGGTATAGCATAGCATAACTGACAGTCACCCTTAGCCTGCGAACCACCATGAGCAGCACCTCGTGCTCTACCCTTAGCACCACGGGTGCCACCTCTAGTATTCTGCAAAGAACCTCGAATAGTTGGAGCATCTGTAGAACAAAAAACTGGTGCCCCGGGCCGCCCAGTAGAAGGAGCATATTTGGGGAAATCTTGGGCCTTATGTCCTAACTCATCACACACATAACAACCTCGAGGACCTGAACCCCGTGGGGGATAATCAGAAGTGTCAAAACGGCCTTCGGAGCCTGAAGAACCCTAAATAGCTGCCTGGATCAGTCTGCCCTGATAACCATGGGTTCCTGACGGAACTTCATGGCCCCGCCCTGTCTAGCACGTCGGATACTCTCTATCATTCTGGCATGATTAATAATACTCTGAAATGTACCTCTAGACAGTACAAGAGAGGCTGTAGCCTCCTGGAGATAACTGGCGAATCCTTTCACTAGCTTGCGAATCCGCTCAAACTCAGTAGGAATACTCGATATAGCATAATGAGATAACTCATGAAAGTGAGTCTCATACTCAGATACAGATAGGGAGCCCTGCTTCAGTTTGTCAAAATCAACCCTGCGCTGATCAGGAGGCTATAAGGCACAAATCTCTCAAGGAACATCTCAGTAAACTATTCCCAACTCATCATAGGAGAACCAATAGGTCTACGGGCAAGAATCGACCTCCACCACTCCTTGGCTACTCCCACAAATTGATATGAAGTGTAAGCTACTCCATGTGCCTCTAAGATGCCTAGGTTGAATAACCTGTCTTGGCACTCAGTCAAAAAGTCATAGGCTTTCTCTCCGGCTATACCATCAAACCTTAGAGCCGCCAATCGAACAAAACTCTCGAAGCTCTTCTGCTCAGCTATCAACATGGCAGCACTAGCAGAAACTGGCGAAGCTGCAAATCTCGGAGGTGCAATAGAAGGCACTAAAGAAGAACTATGAGTATGAAATCCTATACTAGGCCCCTGAACTGGCGGTCTAGCACCAACTATGATAGGAGAACCTATGCTACCTGGAAGAATACCAGAGGTAGGAGCATCATCCAGTCTAGCCAATAATCAAACCAGTAGCTCCTAAAGCATCAGAGCACTATCAGGAACCACAGGAGGCTGGGATGGCCTCTGCTCCTTAGTCTTCTGCTCCAAGTCATCCTCATGCTCGCACATGGGCTCAGGTGATGGCTCTCTAGCTCATCCATGAGCAGGTGCCGCTCCCCTCGCTCGGCTTCTTCCTCTGACTCCACCACGTCCTCTACCTCTCCTGTGTACTGGGGCTCGGGCAGCAGGTGCAGCCTCACCCTCAGTTATTATGGCTCTAGTCCTCACTATCTGCGCAGAAGGAATATATTAGAGGTATATAATATTTGATATGAATAAATTGCACGAAGGGAATAAAATGAAGGAAATCTTCCTATTAAGTATCTTTTAGCCTCTCAAAGATAAGTACGGACGTCTATGTACCAATCCGCAAGACTCTACTAGATACCCTGCTCTTTAACTTATGAGATCGGTGAACCTAGTGCTCTAATATCAATTTGTCACGACCCAAAAATCGAGGTCATGATGACACACATCTCAAAACTCAATCTGATGTGTAACCCTAAAAATAAAGCTCATACAAGACTCCCAAAGGAGAAAGTGATGCCATAATTTAAATAAAAAGAAAAATAATAATAAAAAATTATCCCAAAACCTGGTGTCATAAGTATAAAGAGCATCTAATACAAGGTTCAAATCTGAAGATAAAATATAAGTCTCTGAATGATCCAAAAGACTAAAAAATAAAGATAGACTAGTGACGATCCGAATTTTGGGACCTCACCACCAATCTGAGAATACACAATCCGCTAGAATATCAACTGCCATGTGAGGTACCCTGACTAGTATTTGTATCAAAAAGGGATACAGAAGTAGGGGTGAGTACAATTCACATGTACTCAGTAGGTTTTAGCTGACTGAGTATAAGGAATTAATCAAATCTATGAAATAAACTAAATTGAAGAGTTTTTCCATGAATTCTGAAGAGTTTTTCCATGAATTCTGCTATTTTGATTTCTAGGGTTCGTGATGTAAAATATGAGTATTTTCAATTATACTTCCAAGGGATATTATCGATATGAATTATGTATAGGCTGATATAAAGTTTTTGATCATGCATATTTTTAAGTAAATTTCATGATTTTCAAGTCAATTGATCATGCATTCATGTCTTATCCTAATTTCAAGTATAAGCTATGATCATGAATTTCCAAGTATGAATTATGTCTATGTATGTATGATTTGCAATGTGAAAGGACAATGCCCGCACTGCACTTATGTTATGAAAATGAGCTACTCTATTATTTCAAACCTATGATCATGACTATGATATATGAAATTATGATTTCTATGCTATATATATATTCCATGGGATTTGACTTAGCACCGAGTAGAGTTGAGGTGGGGGTCATACCTAAAGCCTTAGTAGTAGCCTCATTTCCCATAACTACGTGTCACCGTAGGTTGCCTTAATGGCCTAGCTATTGGATCCACATATAACGTATGTATGACCCACCTAGTAGGGTAGAGTCTATCTTGGCAAGTAGATTCCCCTTTCCTCCAATGTAGGGTTAATATTGTGTCACGACCCAAAAATCGAGGTCATGATGACACACATCTCAAAACCCAATCTGATGTGTAACCCTAAAAATAAAGCTCATACAAGACTCCCAAAGGAGAAAGTGATGCCATAATTTAAATAGAAAGAAAAACAATAAAAAACAATTATCCCAAAACCTGGTGTCATAAGTATAAAGAGCATCTAATACAAGGTTCAAATCTGAAGATACAATATAAGTCTCTGAATGATCCAAAAGACTAAAAAATAAAGATAGACTAGTGACGATCCGAATTTTGGGACCTCACCACCAATCTGAGAATACACAATCTGCTAGAATATCAACTGCCATGTGAGGTACCCCGACTAGTATCTGTATCAAAAAGGGATACATAAGTAGGGGTGAGTACAATTCACATGTACTCAGTAGGTTTTAGGTGACTGAGTATAAGGAATTAATCAAATCTATGAAATAAACTAAGGAACGCTTCCACCTGCATACAGAAAAGTCCCACTTCAGCATCGGTGCCGCCAGTTTATATATATATAGTGACGCGAGTAAAGTAAACTCATAATAATATCTCATAATCACAATTAATCAAATAATTCAAGCAGCACAGCTATTAATGCAATGCAATGCAATATGATGATGCAATGATATGTGGTACGGTGGAATCAAGATTATCGCACAACTTATCGTATACACCTACCGAGATATGCTACCAAGCAGGACCTATGAGGGTATCGCAGAACATATACCTCAATCACAATATCTTATTATCCTTGCTACCTCCTCGTGGTCAAGGGATCACAATGCATCCACTACCCTGCCGTAATACTGCCTCGGACAGGGACTCAAGATACAAAGGCTTAAAGGTGTTTCATTTTCTTTCCCAAAAAGAATTTCTATATTTTTCAACTTCTATGATGAATGAGGATGAATGCATCAAAACACATATGACATGGAAGTAATATTCAACTCACATGTGGTAGAAGGTTCAAAGTTCTCAAAACTTAACCTACACATGATATTCACCATCAATAAATAGTAATAAGAATATTCATCCCTTTCTCAACAATATTTCAATACTCAAGCATTCTCAAAACCCCCAACTCAACCTCTTAGGCGAGCATCACAAGTCAAATAATATACTCAAGCCTCTCTCTTAGGCAAATCATGAATCACATGCTCTCAAAGCAAATAAGATAACAAATAAGGCCTCCACACGGGCTATGTAATACAAATAAACCCCCACATGGTAATACATTAATAAATGAGCCCCCACACGGGCATCACAATATATATAACATTCTCAACTCATACTATGACCTCATCCCAAAGTCTATAACATATGAATGACTAATTACCCCATCTCAATCTCAAAGAAGGATAGTCAAACCTACCTCAATTGCTGAAACTGCACTCGAACACCTCCACCGAACAAGCAACTCTCTAATTCAATGCCCGGACTGACAACGTACTATCAACAAAAAAACATACACATCACAGGGAGTCCAATGACACCCATATTGATAGGTTTCAGAACCAGGGGTAAAATGGTCTAAAAATTAATTATTTCCGAAAAAGGTAAAATATGGAAATTTATTGGACAATCACATTCTACTTGTAATAAGGAACTCATGGGTGAAAAACCAATAAAAATAGAGCTCAAAACGAGTTAGAAATCACCATTTTCCTTAAATTCAAATTAGGGAAGAAACAAAGATTTTTGGGGTTTGAAACTAAAATTTAAGAGTTAAAATCATCAAATACTTAATGAAAAAGGAAGTTTTTAGGTCAAAAATAACTTACCCAACACTTTGCCTCGATAATGTCTTCTTAAATCGCCTCAAAGAGTAAAAGAACTCAAACAAATGGTGAACAAACTATTAAAATAGGAAGAAAGGGGCATTTTTTGCCCTAAAACTTACTATTCATGCGTGTTACTGTTCACGCGTGTTGACCACAGTCAACTTACACCACCACCCTTTAAAACATATTTTTGACCCTCAAAACTCATTCAGAATTGTATAAGTATGATTCGATAGTGCAAATTGATCAAATAATACTCGGGGGCACTAAAAAAATAGGGGTAAAATGATAATTTCACATAAATTTTTAAAAATAACCCTCTAGGTCATTAGACATTGAGATTCTATATTATAGCTCGCATGGTCTTATTGTCGGTTATGATTCCTATCCCACATATGCATGGTCCTTTTCATGTTCTAAATGACTAATCTTATATTTTACTTTATATATGATACTCTTATGGTTTATTATGCATTGATCCTTCTTAAAGACTACTTATGATTTTTACTACTTCTCCTATCATGCTATTTAAAATGGTCATTTATACAAACATAGTTTTCTATGCATTGCATTGCCTACATACTTAGAATATTTCAATGTACTTATGCATACTTTTTGCCTACATTGTCTCATAATGTAGGGGTTGAGGTTGAAGATCATATTCGTCCACTTGGCTAGTTAAGCTTTTCTATTCGACGGTGTTTGTAGTGAGTTCTCATTTATTGGGGACTAATCATCAAGCTGGTTATTGTTTCAAAGACTTTTTGTTATGGTTCATATTGAGGGTGAGCTAGAGACATGTCTTAGCCCTCACCCATACTCATTTGTAGAGGCATCTAGTTGGACAAATGTCTTGAGTCTATGTTATCATGTGACATTCTTTATTTAATATTCATGGTTTAGACTCTCTTATGATATTTTCACTTTTACTTTACCTTATGTATGCTTATGATATGTACAAGAGGCTTGGTTGGAGCCCTTCGGGGTTTTGATCTCTGTGTTACGACAAGGGCCTAGGTCGGATCATGACAAACTTGGTATCAGAACACAGGGTTTTTCAAGTGTCCTAGGGTGTCCAACATGCTGCGTGAAGTAGAGTATTGTTCATGAATGTGAAGCATGCCACACTTATGAGTAGGAGGCTATGAGGCATCTTAGGAAATTCTCACTTCGTTTGTGATCCATGTCGTGCGATAGAGTGGTACTCTAAGACCTTCCATTCTAACGATTGTTCTTTGCAATTTTTTAGAATATGCCTCTGACAAGATAAATCCCTCAAGCTAATGGTCTTTTTCTCGATAAATAATGAGGAGTTTTGGACCGCTATCACTGTGCTAGCTCATATAGTAGCCAACCAAGGAGTAATAGCTCCTCCTAATATGATCACACCGGCTTCAAGAGTTTGAGACTTTTCAAGGATGAACCCTCTTGAGTTCTATGGTTTGAAAGGCGATGAGGATCCCCAAGACTTTGTTTATGAGGTATATAAGATTACAGATATTATGGGGATGACTTTGGGAGAAAAAGTAAGTTAGCGGTCTACAAACTTAGGGGTGTCGTTCGAGTGTGGTTTGACCAATGGAAGGCCGAAAGGGTTGAAAGAGACCCTCTAGGTTGGGAGGATTATAAAGTTGCTTTTCTTGACCACTTCTTTCCTTTAAAGTTGAGGGAGGCGAAGTTTATGGAATTTATCAACTTGAAGCAAGGAAGTATGAGTGTGAGGGTGTATGCCCTCAAATTCATGAAGTTTTCCAAGTATGGTCCTTCTTTGGTAGTAGATTCTCGTGCCCGAATGAGTAAGTTTGTTTCAGGGGTATCCGACTTAGTTGCTAGAGAATGCCAAGCCACTATGCTTGTGCAAAAAAATGGACATATAGCGGCTCATGACCTATGCTGGACAAATAGAAGGAGAGAAGCTTGAAGAGAGAAAGATGAGGGAGTCCCAGAGGGCTTAGTTTGAAGGCAAGTTTTCTAATGCTAAGACTGGTGAAGATAATGGCCATTTTCAACAAGGCAAAAGATTCCAAGGTCAAGGTTCCCCTCAAGATTCGGGCCAAATATTTGATAAAGATAGGGTGCCATACCTAAAGGGCCAAGGTGGAGGTGTAAATGCAAATGGTACTACTCTCCCTATATGCACTAAGTGTGGAAGGAATCATGGGGGTAAGTATTTAATTGGAATAGGTGCTTATTTTGGATATGGTAGAAGGGGGCACAAGGTATCTAAATTCCCTAAAAAGAGGAGAGAAATACGTCCTCAAAGGAAAGCTACTCTAGGTAGACAAGCTCAACAAAGTGGTAACCCACGCCACAATAGGTTCTATGCACTTCAAGATAGACAAGAGGTTGAGGAGTCTCCCGATGTGATTATGGGTAAGTGTGAGTGTTTGACCTTGATGTTTATGTTTTAGTTGATCCGGGTGCCACATTATCTTTTATTACTCCTTACCTTTCTATAAGATTTGATGTATGTCCTGAAATCTTTTTAGAGCCTTTTTTGGTTAATACCCTTATGTGACTCAGTATTTAAGGGTAAGTTTAAGTGATGCTAATGTGGGTGGTGTTCTTATTTGAGATGGTTAGGAATCATGATGGGTAGTGCATGAGAAGTTGATGGTTGATGAGAAGATAGAGGTTCTTTTACAAGGGGGAGATGGAGTATTTCATTACCAAGGTCGATTGTGTGTCCCAATGTTGAAAGCCTAAGATAAATGATATTGAATAAAGTTCATAACTCTCGATGGATGAGTTAGGTAAGATTGGGGGAAGAGTAAGTGTTTTGTATTATGATAATTGTGGTATGCGTAGTCCATTTGAGATTATAGATATGGAGGATGAGCTAGATGAGACCTTGTTGTGGGCAATAGATAGGTAAGATTATATTGGTGTGACCTTTAGTAGGAATGAATACCGATGAGGATATAGAGATTCTAGGGTAGACACGAAAATTATTAAGTGATGTTGAGTTCAAGATTAGAATAGTAGGCGTGAATGTGTTGTTGTAGATGTGAATGATTAGTAGTAGTCTATGATGACTTCTTGTTAAGGGTTTCAAGTGAGTGTCTTAGATTTGGTATAGAACTAGGCTTGAATGTAGTATTGATGGCATATGGGTGAATGTATGACGCATTGTGTGTTTCTTTATTAGGTTTCAAGGTTTGTTGAATACAGATAGTAAGAGGTATTACTCTTGGGACAAATTTTCTTGTAGAGGTCTAGGATCCTAAGGCATATTAACAAAATGGAATATGAGTTAGACTTGCCATTTGAGTTGGATTTGGTTCATCTGGTATATTATGTGTCAATGTTGAGGAAGTTTATGGGTGATCCAAATTCTATTATTCCAATAGAGAATGTGAGTATTGAAGAGAGTTTGAGTTATGAGGAGATCCCGATTGAGATTTTAGACTGATAAGTGAAGAGGTTAAGAAATAAAGATGTTGTGTCCGTCAAAGTGTTATGGAGGAGTCAATAAGTAGAGAGTGCTAAATTCGGACTTGCGTGCACCTTATTGTTTTTGCCGAATTTAGTTTTTAGTAAGGGCACTTTAGATATTTCCCTAAATTTTTAGTTAATGAACCTAGACATTTTTAGGACCTAATTCAACTCTATAAATTTACCTAAACCTCTAATTCTATTTTTTCTTCTATAATTCACCTACTTAAATATTTCTCTCTCTATAAAAGACTCTCAAGGGCTCCATTAAGTAAATTCACTCAAGCTCTCTATCAAAATTCTCAAGTTCTTCCAAATTATTTGGTGTTCTCACTTAAGGTATGTGGGTATTGATTCATTGATCCTTTCATCGATGAAGCCTAATCAATTTCTCAAGTTTTTTTTATCAAATTAAAGTATGGTATTTTATGGGTTTTATGATCTCTATTCCTATTGCATGAATTATGATTCAAAGTAGGATCATTAGTCTATTTTGATATAAATTGATGGTTATTGAATTAAATTGAAGAGTTTTTTCATGAATTCTGCTATTTTGATTTCTAGGGTTCATGATGTAAAATAATAGTATTTTCAATTATACTTCCAAGGGATATTATCTATATGAATTATGTATGGGCTGATATAAAGTTTATGATCATGCATGTTTTCAAGTAAATTTATTTTTAGTCAATTGATAATGCATTCATTTCTTATCCTAATTTTAAGTATAAGCTATGATCATGATTTCCAAGTATGAATTATGTCTATGTATGTATGATTTGCAATGTAGAAGGACAATGCCCGCACTGCACTTATGTTATGAAATTGAGCTACTCTATGATTTTAAACCTATGATCATGACTATGATATATGAAATTATGACTATGATATATATATATATATATATATATATATATATGTGTGTGTGTGTGTGTGTATTTATACATATTCCATGGGATATAACTTAGCACCAAGTGGACTTGAGTTGGGGGACCCACAAAAAGCCTTAGTACCAGCCTCATGTCCCATAACTACGTACCACCGTAGGTTGCCTTCATGACCTAGCTATTGGATCCACATATAGCGTATGTATGGCCTACCTAGCAGGATAGAGTCTACCTTGGCAAGTAAATTCTCCTTTTCTCCAATTTAGGGGTAATATTGGGATTCCATGTTATAGCTCGCATGGTCTTATTATCGGTTATGGTTCCTATCCCACATATGTGTGGTCCTTTTCATGTTCTAAATGACTAATCCTATCTTTTACTTTATATGATACTCTTATGGTTTATTATGCATTGATCCTTCTTAAAGACTACTTATGATTTTTACTATATCTCATATTCTACTATTTAAAATGGACATTTGTACACACATGACTTTCTATGCATTGCATTGCCTACATACTTAGTACATTCCAATGTACTAATGCATACTTTTTTACTACATTATCTCATAATGTAGGGGTTGAAGTTGAAGTCATAATCATCTACGTGACTAGTTAAGATTTTCTATCCGGCATGTTTGTGGTGAGTCCTCATTTATTGGGGACTAATCATCGAGTTGCTTATTGTTTCAAAGACTTTTTCTTATGGTTCATATTGAGGGTGTGATAGGGACATGTCTTATCCCCACTCATACTTATGTGTAGAGGAATCTAGTTGGACAAATATTTCGAGTCTATATTGTCATGTGACATTCTTTATTTACTATTCATGGTTTAGACTCTCTTATGATATTTTTGCTTTTACTTTACCATATGTATGCTTATGATATATACAAGAGGCTTAGTTGGATCTCTTTGGGGTTTCGATCTCCGTGTTACGACTAGGCCCTAGGTCGAGTCGTGACAACTAAGCACATCTTAGTCCCACCTTACCGGATGGCTCCTGCAAAGCTTTGGGAGCTTAGTATTTAACTTCAGAACCTCCTAAGTAAGGGTTTCATCCGTCCGAGTGTATAGCCGTGGGGTGCTCTTATCCTGTTTATGTTATGCCCCTCACTTTTGGTACGTGGGAATATCTATCTAGCTTCTCTAGATCTACCATTTATCTAGACTCTCTTATGATGTTTTTGCTTTTACTTTACCTTATGTATGCTTATGATATGTACAAGAGTCTTGGTTGGAGCCCTTCGGAGTTTCGATCGTCGTGTTATGACTAGGACCTAGGTCGGTTCATGCCAACTAAGCACATCTTAGTCCCACCTTACTAGATGGCTCCTACAAAGCTCCGGGAGCTTAGTATTCAGCTTCAGGACCTCCTAAGTAAGGATTTCATCCATCCGAGTGTATCACCGTGGGGTGCTTCTATTTTGTTTGTGTTATGCCCCTCACTTTTAATACATGAGAACATCTATCTAGCTTCTCTAGAGCTACCGTGCGATCCATATTTTCTACAATGTTATCAAATAACTCTAAGGAAGGAAGGATGTGATGCCCCATAATAGGAAATGATGTAAATAGAGTTGTAAGGATTTGAAAAGAATTGAAGGCCAAATAACAAGTCGTAGGACTCGACTTACTTGTGTAGGCTACCGACTTGGATGTCTTACATACTTAAGCTACTTGAGTACATAATGAACCTACATAGCAAGGATTACATAGGTTCTTAAAGTGAGACGAAATTACGAACCCACGAAAAGAGAGTAAGTAGGTGATGCACCTACTTGGACGTATGGCAGCACGTGGTGAAGACACGTTGCAGCAGGTGATGTACCTACTTAGGGTAAGTAGGTGACACACCTACTTGAGGTGGACCCCACCATGACACGTGGCAGCATGTGGGTGGATGCATGAGGTGAGGTGGCGCCCTAGGGGCTGGACACGTGTCACCCCTAGGGGCTTCCACGTGTCACTACTAAGGGAGGATATATATATACATTTGATGACTAAGTCATCTTATTCTTCAGCTTATACTTCAGCTTATACACTTAGAAAAATTGAAAGGGAACTTAGAGAAAGTTTAAGAAAACTAGAGAAAGAGAGGAAAAGAGTTACGACCATGGCTGCCAAGGTAAGCCCTCGAGTTTTCGATCCGTGAATTAATTATCTAAGGTATTTCTCAACTAAGTGAAGGTATTTCATGGAGTAAATTAATAGTTGGAGCAGCAAGGAGATCCAACGACAAGTTCATCAACTTTCGGCAAGCTTTGGAAGCTCGTTTGTTAAGGTATGGCTTGATTCTCCTCTCCCACATTTTGGTAAAGGTTTAAGCATGTTATGGATGTGTAAATATGAGTTGGAGATGTGAAAATGTGTACGTTACTGCTGAAAAAGGTTGCAGGCCATATAGGGGATGTTTTGATGATATTCTAACGGGTGAAAGTTTAGCTAGTGTCGTTGTTATTGTGGTGTTGCATTGGGAGTTGTTTTGTAGTGTTGAAGGGTTGGAACCATGTCTAAATATGGGTATAAGTGCTTCTGATTGCAGCCACATGACACCCCATTTCATGTGGTTAAGCTTTTACGAAATAAAGATTGAAAACCGTATTTTGGAGTCGTAGTTTTGAGCGGGCTATTTGGGACTTATTTTGTGTAATGTTGTGTAATAGGAGGTATAATTGGAAGTTCAGATAGGGCAAGTTATAGGGAAGATGCTGCCCGAATTTCGTTAACTTCTAACTAACTAATAGACTAGTCGAGAAAGGCGAATAAGGAATTGGTTCCTATGGGTAATTGGTGGTAGAAGTACAAGCTGGAAAGTCAAAGGTCACTAAACTTAGTATTACTTTCATGTTAAATAGGTTAAAGGAGTAGCAAAGTGAGCTTGAATGCGATTAACCCATAACAGGTATGTAAAGCTATCTTGCTTCTCTTTTGGCATGTCTTAGCCGTAAGTGGGTTGTATATGAAATGTGGGGATAATTCCATTCTGAGAAATCTAAGTATGCCTCATAATACCTATCCACTGCTTGATGTTGGAACCCCTGCAAGAATTGAGTATTGCCTTTTAAGGCTTCTACGTGTTGAAAAGTAGTGTATGTGAAGCTACTCTTTCTTCTCTTTTGGCATGTCTTAGATGTAAGTATTATGTATGTGAAATTGGGAGTTATTCCATTCTTAAAGCTCTGAGTATGAGTTAAGACTCTTTTTCACTTCCTACTGATTAGAACTCCTGCAATAAGTTGAGTCATTACCTTTCAAGTCTTCCATGTGATGAAAAGTAGTACATGTAAAACTCGTCTTTTCCTACTTCTAGAAATACTGGACTATAGGTAATATAGGACATGGATTTGGAGGTGACTCCATTTATAAGTTCTGGGTATAACTCATGACTTGTATTCACCGTTGAATATTAAAGGTCTGAAAGTAGTTAAGCTACTATTATCGAGCCTTCTATATAATGAATAGTAAATGAAGATACCAGCTCCTCTTTCTAAAGGCTCTATAGTGATAAATGTTTCCAATTACATAAGTTGTGTCTCTGATTGCATGAGTTATGTTTCTGATTACATAAGTTGTGTATTTGGTTACATGATCTATGTGGCATTATCTTAATACAGGTCTATGATTCCTAAGACTCCGTTTGATATGGCCCCAAGGGCATTTAGAGGACACTTGAGATAACTACTATTCTAATCCTCAAATGATAGTTTATTACGATTGTGTTATTAAGTCTCAGAGGATGATCCAATTGTAGGTGATTCCAACCCTGATTTCCAAGTGACGGTTCACTTGATGACTTCATGGAGTCTTAGATAATGATTTAAGTTTTGTATGGTTACTCACTACTCTGCTCGTGCATGCTGTTAGTATATCTTTCACCACATCCCATGAAGGGTCGGGCAAGCATGATATATGATGAAATAATTATTCACCGAGTCCCATAAAGGGTGGAGCAGGCATGATATATGATGAAATAATTATTCACCGCATCCCATAAAGAGTCGGGCAGGCATGATATGCGATTATATAATGAAACAATGATATCGAGTCCCTCACTAAAAGGCTGAATATGGTATGATATATATTCTACTCTTTCACCGAGTCCTTCACTAATGGGCCAGATACAATAGATAGGCAGGCATATGAAAATATATTGATGTATTTGTCATGTATGAGATGATGTCGTATACGATGGTATGATGCCGTATATGATGATATGGTAACACCGAGTCCCACAGCGGGTCAGGAGTGGTATATGAGGATGATATACATGCCCTCATTTTATAAGATGCAACTACAGTGAATCGTTAAATATTATACCTCTTTCCTGCATCCCTATTTTAGTTGTTATCTCAGTTATGTTGTGCTTTATATACTTAGTACATATATCGTACTGACCCCTCATTCTCTATAAGGCTGCATTTCATGCCCGCAGGTACAGATATTCATTTCGGAGATCTTCCAGCTTAGGATTTCTGTTCAGCCATTTTGAAAGTGCTCCACTATTCCAGAGCCTAGCTTTTTGGGTACTAGTCCTCCTATGTATATATTTGTTTGTTTAGGGGTATGGTGGGGGCCCTGTCCCACCATATGTTACCTTTACTATTCTTAGAGGTCTGTAGACATGGGTGTGTGTATTGTTTAGAAGTCATTTCAATTGTGACTATACATCGCATTGTAAATGTTTTTATATTATGGCAGCCTTGTCATCTTACGTGCCCTTTCATGATACAGTGCAAATGAAAAAGGCTGCACGTACATGAAAATGTGTGGACCCATTAGGGTTTTTGTGAGAAGTATCACATTCTACATAGCTTAACTTGACTATAGCTGATAGATACGTATACGGGGGTCCAGGTCGGAACCCAGTCATGGCCTATGGGGTTGGGTCATGACAAAAGTAGTATCAGAGTGGTTTTTCATTAGAATGTCTACAGAACGTGTCTACTAGAGGCTTGTTTATCGATGTGTTGGGCACCACACCTATAAATAGGATGCTATAAGACATTTAGGATGTTACTTTCTTTTATATATAAGATCGTGCGATAGAGCCGAGTCATAGGAAATGAAATTCCTCATACTAACCTATGATTTTAGCAGAAGGACAACATAGATAGAAGAAAGTTACTGACAATATTAGGAGTTACAGAGCACGTAGGTAATTAAAGGCACGAAAGATATATGACAGGTAAGGTATAGAAATATGATAGACATGTAAAGTTGAAAATTGAAAGGAAAAGTAGACAGGGCAGTGTAACAGGTGCAGTTCGAGTGGACATACGAGGTAAGTCCATTTTCATACTATTGGTTATGGGCTCGCTGTGTGGCTGCGATATGGCATGATATAAATATATATGTTGGCCTTGTGAGGCATTGTTGGTATTTTTTGCATGCAGGTGTTGAGATAGTAAGAAATACAGAGGAAACTCTACCCAAATTTTCCCAGAAATAGAAAAAAAAGAAGCCTATGTGAGCAGTAAAGTTTAGAATTCATTTGAACGGATCAGAATACGTCCCAACCACATATTGCCTTAGAAAAAGCTCATGTTGAAAAAACATAAATTTGTGAGCTATTAAGGATAAGATTGATCAGAAGGGGTGAAGGGTTGAGCACTCCTACTCCACAGAGGGTAAATAAAACATAGTAAGAATTGCGAAGAAGATTAAGAAGTGTTATACTATGGGACTGAATATGAATAGAGTATGATGTGAATATAACAAGGATCATTATGAAAATAAGTAAAGCCTAGTAAAAAAGTGGCTAAACATAGGATGTGGTCCGTGTGATAAGAATATAAAGGTAAGTGTGAAACGAAAAGGCGAGCTATGGAATAAATAAGGAAGAAAGCAAAATGACAGTATAGTAATAAGACATGACATGCGTAGCCGAAGATACGAATGCTAAAAGTGATAGAACTACGAAAGACCAAGATGTAGAAAGATGAGCAGAGAGGCAAAATGGGTGCTAGGGAATGAAAAGGGAATTTTTAATGGGAGCACCCAAGATAGATGTAATTAATGGAATACGAGTATGGAGTGGAAAGAGAATGTATAGTTATGAACTTAAAGGCATAGTACGACATCAAAGGATGGGTGCACACAAAAAGGGATGAATACAAAAACAGAATAATAATGAGTAACTTAAAGATATTGTAAGGATGGCCAAGCTATACTTGACTAAAGGTGAAGATATTGGCAATAGAGTTATCGGGTACTGATATTGTGAAATACAAGTAGAAAGAGGAAGGATAAGAAATCTCTCCTAAGGTAGAATAGAAGAGAACTTAAGAGTAAGTAAATGAAGTGAAAAAAGTATGAAAAAAGTAAACTACAATTCTGTGTCAGTACAATGAAATATGTGGAGCAGGATAAATCAAGAGAAGGAAAGGCTATGAATAGAGTTGAACACACTTTGTACAAAAATATACAGGAAGAGTTATGCAACCTACGAATATTAGTATGCTAAGGATGAGATCAAGTTACTACTTGATAAAAGTAATGAGGAGTCAGTAATAGCAATGTGATTGCAATATGATGGGTGGTAAGAGAACTAGAAAGAAGATCTGAGTAAAAATGCAGTAGAATATGCCTAGAGTATTCCAAGTTAGGGTAAGAGAAATGGTATTATAGCTTAAACAAAATTGAGCATCAGAAGCCTGACAGGCTATTACAGGAGATGAATATCCCGACTTGGATATGAAAAGAAATTAATGTGGATTGTAGTATAGACTTACCTCACATTCTATGGAAGTATGAGTTATAGGGGTTATGGTGGATAGGCTGAAAAATTCAGCCCATTTCCTTCCTGTTAAGATTATATATTCAACTGGGGACTATACGAGACTGTATATCAGAGAAGTAGTAGGATTTCATGAAGTCCCCACATCTATTATCTCGGATAGGGAAGTTTAATTTATGGCTAACTTCTAGAGATTATTCCAGAAGGGATTGGGAACATAGGTGAATCGTGGTACAGCATTTCACCCTCAGACTAATGGATAGGCCGAGCGTACTATCCCGATGCTAGAAGGTATATTGCGGGCCTGCATTACTGACTATAGGGGTAGCAGGGATGACTATTTGACACTTAGTAAATCTACTTAGTAAAACACGATTGACAGGCCCAGTTATGCCTCCACAAATTTTAGAGTCACCAAAAGTCATACGCAGATAATCGCCATCAACATTTAAGGTTTAAATTTGAGGATTGTGTATTCTTGAAAGCATCACCAGTGAAAGATGTAATGAGACAAGATAAAAAAGAGAAACTTGGCCCGAGGTACATTGGCCCTTATCTGATCATTCGTAGGATAGGCAGAGTTGCTTATGAGTTGAACCTACCATTAGATTTTGGAGCGGTACACCTAGTCCATCATGTGTCAAGGTTTCACAAAGGTATAAGTGAACCTTCCATAATATTTCTTGTGGATGATATCCACATAACAAGGAGTTATCCTACGAAAATCAACCTATCTCCATCATGGATCGGCAGATTAGAAGGTTGCGAACTAAGGATGTGGCTTCTGTTGAAGTATTATGGCAAAATAAGAATAACAAAGGGATGACCTGGGAAGCCGAAGAGGATATGAAAAATGAATGACTATGCCTGTTCCCTATGACCACAGGCAATCAAAACTCCTAAATTGGTGGTATGGGTTACTAAGAGAACTATCTATGACAACTATTACAGAGAATTCTGAAAACCATCACAAGACCTTATGAGCTTAGTTAACATTGGAGGACTAATGTTCTAAAGTGGGGAAGGATGTTATGCCCCTCACTTTTGGTATATGGGAATATCTATCTAGCTTCTTTAGAGCTACCATGCGATCCATATTATCTATAATGTTATCAAATAACTCTAAGGAAAGAAGGATGTGATGCCCCATAATAGGGAAGGTTGGAAATAGAGTTATAAGGATTTGAAAGGAGTTGGAGGCCAAATAACAAGTAGTAGGATTCGACTTAGTTGCGTAGGCTACCGACTTGGATGTCTTGCATACTTAAGCTACTTGAGTACATAATGAACCTACGTAGCAAGGATTACATAGGTTCTTAAAGTGAGATGGGATTACAAACCCATAAAAAAAGAGTAAGTAGGTGATGCACCTACTTGGACGTATGGCAGCACGTGGTGAAGACACGTTGCAGCAGGTGATGTACCTACTTAGGGTAAGTAGGTGACACACCTACTTGAGGTGGACCCCACCATGCGATGTGGCAGTATGTGGATGAATGCATGAGGTGAGGTGGCACCCTAAGGGCTAGACACGTGTCACCCCTAGGGGATGCCACATGTCACTTCTAAGGGAGGATATATATATATATATATATATTTGATGATTAAGTCATCTTATTCTTCAGCTTATAATTCAGCTTATACACTTAGAAAAATTGAAAGGGAGCTTAGAGAAAGTTTAAGAAAACTAGAGAAAGAGAGGAAAATAGCTACGACCATGGCTGCCAAGGTAAGCCCTCAATTTTTCAATCTGTGAATTAACTATCTAAGGTATTTCTCAACTAAGTGAAGTTATTTAATGGAGTAAATTAATAGTTGGAGAAGCAAGGAGATCCAACGACAAGTTCGTCAACTTTCGGCAAGCTTCGGAAGCTCGTTTGTTAAGGTATGGCTTGATTCTCCTCTCCCACATTTTGGTAAAGATTTAAGCATGTTATGTATGTGTAAATATGAGTTGGAGACGTGAAAATCTGTACGTTACTGCTGAAAAAGGTTGCAGGCCATATAGGGGCTGTTTTGACGATATTCTAATGGGTGAAAGTTTGGCTAGTGTCGTTGTTATTGTGGTGTTGTATTGGGAGTTGTTTTGTAGTGCTGCAGGGCTGTAACCATGTCCAAATATGGGTATAAGTGCTTCTGGTTACAACCACATGACACCCCATTTCATGTGGTTAAGATTTTATGAAATGAAGATTGAAAACCGTATTTTGGAGTCGTAGTTTTGAACGGGCTGTTTGGGACTTGTTTTGTATATTGTTGAAATGGTATAATTGTTTATTGGCTTCTGGTTGTTGTTTTGATATGGATGTACTAATCATAGGTATAATTGGAAGTTTAAATTCTGTTAACTTTTAACTAACTAATAGACTAGTCGAGAAAGGCAAATAAGGAATTAGTTTCTATGGGTAATTGGTTGTAGAATTATAAGATGCAAAGTCGAAGGTCACTAACCTTAGTATTACTTTTGTTTTAAATAGGTTAAAGGAGTAGCGATGCTAGCTTTAATGCGATTAACCCATAACAAGTATGTAAAGTTATCTTTCTTCTCTTTTGGCATGTCTTAACCGTAAGTGGGTTGTATATAAAATGTGGAGATAATTCCATTACGAGAACTCCAAGTATGCCTCATAATCCCTATCCACTGCTTGATGTTGGAACCCCCGCAAGAATTGAGTATTTCCTTTCAAGGCTTCTACGTGTTGAAAAGTAGTGTATGTGAAGCTACCCTTTCTTTTCTTTTGGCATGTCTTAAATGTAAGTATTATGTATGTGAAATTGGGAGTTATTCCATTCCGAAGTCTCTGAGTATGAGTTAAGAGTCTTGTTCACTTCCTACTGATTAGATCTCCTGCAATAAGTTGAGTCATTACCTTTCAAGTCTTCCATGTGATGAAAAGTAGTACATGTAAAGCTCGTCTTTTCCTAGTTCTAGAAATACTGGACTATAGGTAATATAGGACATGGATTTAGAGGTGACTCCATTTATAAGTTCTGGGTATAACTCATGACTTGTAGTCACCGTTGAATATTAAAGGTTTGAAAGTAGTTAAGCTACTATTCTCGAGCCTTCTATATAATGAATAGTAAGTGAAGATACCAGCTCTTCTTCCTAAAAGCTCTACAGTGATAAATATTTCTGATTGCATAAGTTGTGTCTCTGATTGCATGAGTTATGTTTCTGATTACATAAGTTGTGTCTTTGGTTACATGATCTATGTGGCATTGTCTTAATACATGTCTATGATTCCTGAGACTCCGTTTGATATGGCCCCAAGGGCTTTTAGAGGATACTTGAGATGACTATTATTCTAATCCTCAAATTATAGTTTATTACGATTGTGTTATTAAGTCTCAGAGGATGATCTAATTGTAGATGATTCCAACCCTGGTTTCCAAGTGACGGTTCACTTGATGACTTCATTGAGTCTCAGATAATGATTTAAATTTTGTACGGTTTCTTACTACTCTGCTCGTGCATGCTGTTAGTACATCTTTCACCACATCCCATGAAGGGTCGGGCAAGCATGATATATGATGAAATAATTATTCACCGAGTCCCATAATGGGCCGGGCACGACCGCATCCCCTGAAGGGCCGGGCAGGCATGATATATGATGAAATAATTATTCCTTGGAATGTCAATAGACCGTGTCTTGTAGAGGCTTATTTATTGGTGTGTTATGTACCACACCTATAAATAGGAGGCTATAAGACATTTAGGATGTTACTTTCTTTCATATCTAAGATCGTGCGATAGAGCCGAGTCATAGGGAATAAAATTCCTCATACTAACCTGTGATTTTAGCATAAGGACAACATAGATAGAAGAAAGTTACTGACAATATTAGGAGTTACAGAGCACGTAGGTAATTAAAGGCACGAAAGATATATGACAGGTAAGGTATTGAAATACGATAGACATGTAAAGTTGAAAATTGAAAGGAAAAGTAGACAGGGCAGTGTAACAGGTGCAGTTCGAGTGGACATACGAGGTAAGTCCATTTTCATACTATTGGTTGTGAGCTCGCTGTGTGGCTGCGATATGGCATGATATAAATATATATGTTGGCCCTGTGAGGCATTGTTGGCATTTTTTGCGTGCAGGTGTTGAGATAGTAAGAAATACAGAGGAAACTCTGCCCAAATTTTCCCAGAAATAGAAAAAAAAGAAGCCTATGTGAGCAGTAAAGTTTAGAATTCATTTGAACGGATCAGAATACATCCCAACCACATATTGCCTTAGAAAAAGCTCATGTTGAAGGAAAACATAAATTTGTGAGCTATTAAGGATAAGATTGATCAGAAGGTGTGAAGGGTTAAGCACTCCTACTCCATAGAGGGTAAATAAAATATAGTAAGAATTGCGAAGAAGGTTAAGAAGTGTTATACTATGAGACTGAATATGAATAGAGTATGATGTGAATATAACAAAGATCATTATGAAAATAAGTAAAGCCTAGTGAGAAAGTGGCTAAAGATAGGACGTGGTCCATGTGATAAGAATATAAAAGTAAGTGTGAAATAAAAAAATGAGCTATGGAACAAATAAGGAAGAAAGCAAAATGATAGTATAGCAATAAGACATGACATGCGTAGCCGAAGATACGAATGCTAAAAGTGATGGAACTATGAAAGACCAAGTTGTAGAAAGATGAGCAATGGGGTAAAATGGGTGTTAGGGAATGACAAGAGAATTTTTAACGGGAGCACCCAAGATAGATGTAATTAATGGAATACGAGTATGGAACGGAAGTAGAATATATAGTTATGAACTTAAAGGCGTAGTACGAGGACGTGGTGACAAGGTAAAACCATTATTGAGGCAAACTTAGCATTGTTTTTGAGCAAGTTAGGAGTCTGTGTTGGATACACAATAAGGGTAGAAAGGCATGAGGCATAAAAGGGTACTGCGTGCACATAATCTCACCTCAAAAATAGGGAAATCCTTAAGGGACAAAGACAGTAGACTTGAGGAACAAATGGTGCGACATGCATCCCTAAAATAACTATAGGTTGGGACAAAAATATTACTATAAGAGAATTTTGGACACGATCGTCGGAGTATAAGTGCTGCATAAGGAGGATTGAAGCGACTACAAGTATTAACTAATCATTGACCAGAATACATATAATGTGGCTTTGGATAAATTGCTACATCAATTACACTACTCGAGTACCAACCATCAAATAAGATTTTATATGATATATCAAGAATTTGAAGCACCTCATGATTGTATTAAGGTTCCATACATGGATAACCTAAAGTATAGGTGATATAAAGGAAGATATGGATATGGTGCAGTATACCAAATATATTGGAAAAGACTCATACGCATTTGGAAAGTTGAAAATAAATAGACAATGACATGGATACACACTAAAGGGAGGAAGTGGATATGAGACATACAAGCGTGAGATAAAACCAACCAACATTACAACGTGTTAATATGAACACTTAATATTTAAGTGAGATCCCATGCCGGAACAAGCTAGCAAGATCTAAAAGCCAGCAATAGACAGATAGAAGCCAAGATGATGTCTGAAATAATGCAGAGGATTATTAGGAAGAACCTTGAGCAGTATGACATCAAAGGATGGGTGTATTCAAAAAGGGATGAATACGACAAGAGAATAATAATGAGTAACTTAAAGATATTGTAAGGGATAGCCAGGCTATACTTGACTAAAGGTTAAGATGTTGGCAATAGAGTTATCGGCTACTGATATTGTGACATACAAGTATCAAGAGGAAGGATAAGAAATCTCTCCTAAAGTAGAATAGAAGAGAACTTAAGAGTAAGTAAAGGAAGCAAAACAAGTATGAAAAAAGTAAACTACAACTGCGGGTCAGTACAATGAAATATGTGGAGTAGCATAAATCAAGAGAAGGAAAGACTATGAATAGAATTGAATGTACTTTGTACAATTGTGTACAGGAAGAGTTATGTAACCTACGAATATTAGTATGCTAAGGATTAGATCAAGTGACTTCTTGATAAAAATAATGAGGAGTCAGTAATAGCAATGTGATTGCAATATGATGGGTGGTAAGAGAACTAGAAAGAAGATCTGAGTAAAAGTGCAGTAGAATATACCTAGAGTATTCCAAGTTAGGGTAAGAGAAATGGTATGATAGCTTAAACAAAATTCAGGATCAGAAGCCTGATAGGCTATTACAGGAGATGAAAATCCCGACTTGGATATGGAAAGCAATTAATGTGGATTTTAGTACTGGCTTACCTCATATTCTATGAAAGTATGAGTTATAGGGGTTATAGTGGATAGGCTGAAAAATTCAGCCCATTTCCTTCCAGTTAAGATTATATATTCAACTAGGGACTATACGAGACTGTATATCAGAGAAGTAGTAGGATTTCATGAAGTCCCCACATCTATTATCTTAGATAGGGAAGTTTAATTTATGGCTAACTTCTAGAGATTATTCCAGAAGGGATTGGGAACATAGGTGAATCGTGGTACAGCATTTCACCCTCAGACTAATGGATAGGCCGAGCGTACTATCCCGATGCTAGAAGGTATATTGCGGGCCTGCATTACTGACTATAGGGGTAGCAGGGATGACTATTTGACACTTAGTAAATCTACTTAGTAAAACACGATTGACAGGCCCAGTTATGCCTCCACAAATTTTAGAGTCAACAAAAGTCATACGCAGATAATCGCCATCAACATTTAAGGTTTGAATTTGAGGATTGTGTATTCTTGAAAGCATCACCAGTGAAAGATGTAATGAGACTAGACAAGAAAGAGAAACTTGGCCCGAGGTACATTGGCCCTTATCTGATCATTCATAGGATAGGCAGAGTTGCTTATGAGTTGAACCTACCATCAGATTTTGGAGCGGTACACCTAGTCCATCATGTGTCAAGGTTTCACAAAGATATAAGTGACCCTTCCATAATATTTCTTGTGGATGATATCCACATAACAAGGAGTTATCCTACGAAAATCAACCTATCTCCATCATGGATCGGCAGATTAGAAGGTTGCGAACTAAGGATGTGGCTTCTGTTGAAGTATTATGGCAAAATAAGAATAACAAAGGGATGACCTAGGAAGCCGAAGAGGATATGAAAAATGAATGACTATGCCTGTTCCCTATGACCACAGGCAATCAAAACTCCTAAATTGGTGGTATGGGTTACTAAGAGAACTATCTATGACAACTATTACAGAGAATTCTGAAAACCATCACAAGACCTTATGAGCTTAGTTAACATTGGAGGACTAATGTTCTAAAGTGGGGAAGGATGTTATGCCCCTCACTTTTGGTATATGGGAATATCTATCTAGCTTCTTTAGAGCTACCGTGCGATCCATATTATCTATAATGTTATCAAATAACTCTAAGGAAAGAAGGATGTGATGCCCCATAATAGGGAAGGTTGGAAATAGAGTTATAAGGATTTGAAAGGAGTTGGAGGCCAAATAACAAGTCGTAGGATTCGACTTAGTTGCGTAGGCTACCGACTTGGATGTCTTGCATACTTAAGCTACTTGAGTACATAATGAACCTACGTAGAAAGGATTACATAGGTTCTTAAAGTGAGATGGGATTACAAACCCATAAAAAAAGAGTAAGTAGGTGATGCACCTACTTGGACGTATAGCAGCACGTGGTGAAGACACGTTGCAACAGGTGATGTACCTACTTAGGGTAAGTAGGTGACACACCTACTTGAGGTGGACCCCACCATGTGATATGGCAGTATGTGGATGAATGCATGAGGTGAGGTGGCACCCTAAGGGCTAGACACGTGTCACCCCTAGGGCATGTTACATGTCACTTCTAAGGGAGGATATATATATATATATTTGATGATTAATTCATCTTATTCTTCAGCATATAATTCATCTTATACACTTAGAAAAATTGAAAGGGAGCTTAGAGAAAGTTTAAGAAAACTAGAGAATTAGTCAATAACGGTAACTAACGGTAACTAACACTACTGTTCATCATCTTCATCGGCAGAAGACTGTCGGAATGGCTTCACCACCGTCGGTGGAGCTTCACATACCACCGGACCGTAATAAGAACATAGCTGAAGAAGCATCAACCTTTAATCCAGCTAAGAGTACTTTGAATCTGTAAAATAATACTGACAAACCAGTAGCAATTTCAAGTAAGGCAGGATTGATTCAAGTTGCAACATCACAAAATCAAACCCACAGCTCCTCCAATCTGCAAAATACACCTGCGAACACTGTAGATATTTCTGAGGAGGAGCTGCGCCGTGCTCAAAGAATCATTGATTTGAAGAACAATGGTTTGATTCGAGTCACAAGACCTGTATCATCTGATTCCTTATCATTTGGACTACCTATAGTCCAAAAATTGGATCAAAATACTACACAAATCGTGAGCACTGATCCTGCAATTAGTGCGCTGGAAAATGCACAGTCGCCGGAGGTGCGCCTTGAAATTCGACCAAGTTCTGGCGACATTCGAGCCATCGCACCACCTGGGCTTTGTTCTCAAGGATATGGCGCCCCTCAGGGAACAAAAATCTCCGGCAAAATCATCGCCGGCGAATAATTCAGCGTCGGCGGCGGAGCTCCGGTGAACAAAACTGAACAAGATGAATACCAAAATGATCCTCAAGCTATTGCCCATCTTCCCAACCATGAGAGACAACTCGAATATACTCTAATTGTTTCGAATTCACATTTGAGTTCTGACAACAATGGAGTCGCCGGAGATCCAGCGACTGAATTCATCCAAGACCAATACCAAAAGGTGAGTAACAGTGTGGAGAGGCATTCTAACAATAAAACATGTCTCGAATCTCCACAAACAAGTTCAAATTCAAAAAGTCGTCAAGACGACTTTGGGGGTGCCGGAGCTCCGGTGAACCAATTGGCACAAGACCAATTCCAAAAGGTCCATCAAGGTGTTAGGAGGTTCCCAAGCTATGTAGAGTGCCTCGAATCACAACCAACAAGCTCAAACTCAAAAAGTCGCAAAGACACTCATCTTAATGATGAACACTGTGACAGTGTTCTTCAATCTGAATTTGTAACTGGTGCGGTGGATCATGATACATATGACCAACAAAAAAATAGAATGGGAACATTGGAAGGCATTGAAGAGTATGATCAAGTCCCCAAAGAAAATTCGAAGGGGAATTTCTTTGTTGAGCAAAGGAACAGTGCCCCTACAATGGTTCCTCCAGGTAAGTCCTCCAACTATTTCAATCAATATATAATAGAACATACTAGTCATAATCACAATGTTGATCAAATGCATATTGATACTGTCAAATTTCATGAAGTTAGTCTAACTGATAATAATACTCAAAAAGAAAATGTAGCTAATGCAGCTACTGTTAAGTCTACTGATCTGCATCTTGTTATGTCCAAAAATAATGAAGTACTGAAGACTAGTACTCACAATGTTGATGTTGATCTTGTTGATAAACACAAGGAGCAGGGGAACATATTACCTGGAAATGTTGAAAAAACCAAACAAACTGCCCAGTTGAACAGGGGTCTCAATGTGAAATTTCAACATGTCCAAAAACCTTATGTTCCTAATAGTAACCCAATGAAAGTGTCTAATAACTTTGATGCTTTCAAATCCAATAATAAATCTGCTACTATGAATACTGGAAGCAATTTAGGTCCCAAATATCCAAACCAACTTAGAGCTCCAACTTTTAATACTTCTATTTCTACTAATCATGTGGTGTCCCCTACTAATCAGTTACATGTCAAACAAAACAAGCATCCCAATATTAATATTCCAACCCCTCCAAATCCTGTCATCCATCAGACCTTGGCTACTAAGTTGAGAGCCCAAGAAGCCATTAAAACAGCCATTATTGATATTACACCCCCCAAAATTACTACAAAACAAGGCTATCCAGCTATAGTATTTACAGAAGAAGATTTCTTGGTGAAATTGGCTAGTGATTGTAAGTATACTCTGATAGGAAAATTCACTAATACTATGCCTAAGATAGAATCCATTAGAAAGGAATTCATCTTGCAAACAGAGCTCAGAGGAGGAGTGAAAATTACTCATTTTAACTCTAGGCATCTGTACATAGACTTGGACAATGAATATGATCACTCTACTGTATGGTCCAAAGGAAAAATGTACATAAATGGACAGCTTATGAGACTCCAGCTATGGACCCCCACCTTCAAGCCTGAAGAAGAAACCTCTCTAGTTCCTATATGGGCTATATTACCAGAATTACCTTGGCACTGTTATCATCTTGAAGTGGTAACCCCTTTACTGTCCCCAATTGGAAAGGTGTTGTTCTTGGATTTGGCAACATACAAGAAAACAAGGGGTAGTATTGCCAAAGTCAAAGTACAAATTGACCTTACAAAAGAAAGACCACAGCATGTATGGATGGGCTATGGTGAAGATGAAAATGGAGCAGGAAGGTGGCAGTCTATTCAATATGAAGGGGTGCCAGATTACTGTCAACACTGCAAACATCAAGGTCACACCATTTATGTTTGTACTGTTAAAAAAAGGGATGAGGATAAGCAGAAAAAGCAAGTTCAAGAAGAAGAAGCAAGACACAAAGATAAGGACAGCACTGACAAGAATAAGGAACAACAGAAAAATGAGCTAAAGCACCAAGAAGACAAACAAAGTAAGGAACAACAAAATACTAGCAGGGCTGCAGCTGAAAAAAGAGACCAAGAACATGCAGGTTGGCAAATTCAAAGGAGGAAAGGTAAAAAAGAAGAACAACACCACTAACAACAACCACAACAACATAAAACACAAGTATACATGACAAAAGGGGAAACTTCAGCACCCCACCAGCATAATATCAGCAGCAGCAGAGAAGGGAAAAATCCACAGCAGGCAGGTATGGTTAATAGCTCTAAATTTAATACTTGTACTAACCAAACTTGTAATGTAGACTCTGGAGTCCAGATCTTACTCCCTACTCCCTATACAACATTAGATCCCATCCCCCATAAGCCTATACAGCAGGTTCTACATGGTACTGGAAGTAGCAGACCTGCAGACAAACAAAAAGAGCAAAATATTACAGCTATTTGTACACCAAGTACTGCTGTGAACAATGTGGAATGCAACAATGCCTATGGAAAAATCCCAGGTATTGAATCAATGCTCCCACACCCCCATGGCTCCCCTAATTACTTTAATGTCTTAAATGGTATTACTGTTATGGCTGATGAAGTCTGTGGAGGTGAGGATGGGGGAATACAGGAGAAAACCACTAATCTGCAGGAAGGGGAAACCAAGGGGAAGGAAAATTTGGCTGAACATAGAAAAGATCCTAGAACCCCTGTCAACACTCTTCCAGCAGAAATAAGGTACTCTATGCATTGGCAACAAGATGATATTCAACAAGTTCCAGAAGACAGGTTACAACTCACTGAAATGGATAAGGAAGGTGCAGAATCTCCAAATAGATGTGAAGGAAATATGGGTGCAGTTACTAAGCTCCTGAATAATAAATATACTCTATCTCTGAGTAAGAAGAAGAGGGATGCAATGAAGAAAAAGTTAGCTCAGAAACAAAAAAATCTCTATCTGGAAAAACACAACACAGAGTGAACTATGTATTGGTTGATGAACAAGCAGGGATTCATGTGACACCTCTTCAAATTCAATCCAGTTCTACTGAAGTGTGTGTTCTTGATAAGAAAGCCATATCACATGACAATGAGGATGAATACAGACCTATTCAATCTGAAGATGAAGAGGATCTGGACCAAAGGGAACAATCTCAAGATGAGGAAACTAGTGCCTCTCCCTTTAGAGCATTGGAGGATATCACAGATACTACAATACAGGAGGAGGTGCTGCAGGTCACTGAGGAGAAGGGTCTATCACCCAGGGGTCAGCAAGATCAGAACAAGAAGAAAAAGAAACAAGACATCTCCACCAGTTCAGATAATGCTACTTGTAAGAGTGGCATCAAAACAAGGTCCAAATCCATGAAACCTTGATGATGAATACAATATGCTGGAATGCAAGGAGTATTGATACTCAAGGTGCTTTGGATAGACTCCAAAAACTCAAGGATTATCATAGTCTCTCTATGTTGGCAATTCTTGAACCATTTGCTCATCAATCACAGATAAACCAATACAAAAATCAGCTTAGAATGAATAATGCCTGTCATAATCCTAATAACAAGATTTGGCTATTCTGGAATCAGGATGTGGACTGTCACATTAGAGACCAGGATGAACAATAGGTCACTTGTGATATTAAACATGTGTCTAGCCCTAATTCTCACATTATTACATTTGTCTATGCCAAGTGTAAAGATTACTTGAGAAGAAGTCTTTGGGAAAAAATGTTGCAGGTGGCTGATATAGATAAGCCTTGGTGTATTGTTGGAGACTTTAATGTAATCACTGAAGTGGAGGAAAAGCTTGGAGGGCTGCCTTACAATATGAACAAAAGCCTTGAATTCATAAGTGTCATTGAAGCATGTGGCCTCACAGACTTGGGTTTTCATGGCCAAAGCTTCACCTGGTGCAACAACAGGGACAATGATGCTAGAATATGGAAGAGGTTGGACAGGGCCATGGTGAATGATAGGTGGTTAGAGATAATGCCTATGACTACTGTGACTCATCTAGCCTCTACAGGTTCAGATCACTGTCCTCTTTTAGTTGAATGTCAAGATAATCATAGTAATCCCATCAAATACTTCAAGTTTCTTCACTGCTGGACAGAGAATGATACTTTCCTGGATACTGTTAAAACCTGTTGGGATAGGCATATGGAAAGAAATCCTATGAGAATTTTCCACCAGAAGCTTAAGAGGGTAGCTAACACTCTTAGCAAGTGGTCAAGACAACAATATGGAGACATATATACCATAGTTAAAGAGTTTGAAGAGAAAGTACAGCAGGCAGAAGAAGATATCATCCTTGATAATTCTGAGGAAAATAGAAACAAGCTTCATCAAGTGAATGCAGAGTACATTAGATATTTGAAGATTGAGCATTCTATCCTTAAACAAAAAACTCAGATTCAGTGGTTTAAGGATGGAGATGCCAACTCCAAATACTTTCATGCTATCATCAAAGGAAGGAGGAGGAGGTTACTCATTTATAAAATCACTGATGACCAAGGAAACACTATTCAAGGTGATCAGAACATAGCAACTGCTGCCTGTGATTACTTTGAGAAGATCTTTACTGGAAAAGAGGATTTGATCAATGAAGATATCCTAAAATGCATTCCCTGTTCCATCACAGATCAGCAAAATCAGATTCTTAATGCTATGCCTACCAAGGAGGAGTTGAAAGCTGCTGTATTTTCTCTTAGTGATGTGTCTGCAGCAGGTCCTGATGGATTTAATGGCAAATTCTTCCATACCTGCTGGGATATTATTAGTGAAGACTTGTTAAACTTAGTGAAGTACTTTTGTTATGGACAGTCTATTCCCAAGTTCATCACACATGCCTGTTTGGTTCTACTCCCAAAAGTAGAACATCCTAATAAACTATCTGATTTCAGGCCTATATCACTCAGCAACTTCACCAATAAAGTCATTTCTAAGGTCCTTTGCCTCAGAATAGCCCCAATTCTCCCTCAAGTAATCTCTGAAAATCAATCTGGTTTTGTAAAGGGAAGAAGCATCTCTGAGAATATTATGTTAGCACAAGAGATCATTCATGGAATAAAACAACCAAAGATTGGAGACAATGTTGTTATCAAGTTAGACATGGCCAAAGCCTATGACAGGGTGTCTTGGTCATTTATATGTCTAGTGATGAGAAGAATGGGTTTTGGAGAAGTATTCATTGACATGGTTTGGAGGTTAATGGCTAACAACTGGTACTCAGTTATTGTGAATGGAGGTAGGCATGGTTTCTTTCATTCTACAAGAGGCCTCAAACAGGGAGATCCTTTGTCTCCAGCCCTATTTATTTTAGGTGCTGAGGTGCTGTCAAGACTTCTCAACAACCTTCATCAACACTATTTGTACAAAGGTTTTCACATGGAAAAGAAGGGTCCTCTAATTAATCACTTGAGCTTTGTTGATGATGTAATTATTTTCACCTCAACCTCTAAGTATTCTCTCAAGTTGATCATGAAGACTCTGCAGTTGTATGAACATACATCAGGACAGCTTGTTAACAAAGACAAGAGTCAATGTATGATCCCTTTGAATACTGATCCAGCTACTAATGAGAGGGTCACTTCTATCACTGGTTTCAAATCAACTCATGGCCCTATTACATATTTAGGATGTCCCTTATATATTGGGCGTCAAAGGATCATTTACTTTACTAGTATGGTATCCAAAGTGATCTCCAAGATTAGAGGATGGCAGGCCAAAATATTGAGCTATGGGGGAAGAGCTACTCTTGTCAAATCAGTGTTGCAATCACTTCCAATTCACCTGCTTTCAGCAATCATCCCTACAGTCACTACCCTCAAACAAATTAAAGCCCTTATGGCAGATTTTTTCTGGGGATGGGACAAAGAAAAGAGGAAGTACCACTGGGCTTCTTGGGAGACACTTAGCTACCCTGTGGAGGAAGGGGGTATTGGTATGAAAAACATACAAGATGTGTGTCTGGCCTTACAATACAAACAGTGGTGGACTTTTAGATCCAAGAAGACTTTATGGGGAGAATTCTTAAAGTCTAAGTATTGCCAAAGAGCACATCCGGTGATAAAAAAATGGAACACATGTCAATCTCTTATGTGGAAGCATATGATGGCAAATAAAATTAATATTGAGCCTCATATACATTGGCATATCAATTCAGGTACATGCAGCTTTTGGTGGGATGATTGGATGGGTATTGGACCCCTTGCTTATCACAATAACTATCTACCTAGGCTCAATAATACTACAGTCTCTGAATACCTTATGAATGGGGAATGGAATGTGCAGAAAATCAGAAAATATGCCCCTCCTCAGCTTGTGTTTCAGATCCTTAACACTAAGGTATATTATCATCCCAACATAGCTGATAAAGCATGCTGGAAACTAACATCTCATGGTAATTTCACTTCCAAATCTGCTTGGGAACAAGTTAGAAAGCACAAATGTAAGAGCTTGACTGATAGTTGCACTTGGCACACTAACATCCCTTTCAAGGTGTCCTTTTTACTATGGAGAGCACTCAGATTGAAACTTCCAACCAATGAAAAACTAGTTCAATTTGGAGTTGAACCAGCAGAATGCTCTTGTTGCTATAGGCCTGGATTGGATACTGTTGACCATATATTTGCCTCTGGAAATTTAGCAAAACATATTTGGCAGCAATTTTCCAGATCTTGGGGAATCCTGCAAGACAACTGGCCTCTGAGAAACATCCTGATGAAGTGGTGGACTTCTAAGCCCAATAATGCAGTCCATAAGCTCATGTTGCAGGCAACTCCTATTTTTGTTTGCTGGCATATATGGAAGAATAGATGTGCAAGCAAATATGGAGGAAAGAAATCTAGTTCTACTAGAGTTAAGTTCTCCATTACTAAGGACCTGTACATGCTGATAAGCACTGTCTATCCTTACATTAAGTGGCCTAAGAGTTGGAATGATCTGGTTCTGATGGTAGAAAATTGCCAACATGACACTAAAGTGATCAAAGTTGTGTAGATCAGACCTCCACCTTCAATAGTAAAGTTGAATACTGATGGGAGTGCATTGGACAACCCTGGGAAGATTGGAGCAGGGGGAATATTGAGAGACCACAAGGGTAACTTGATATATGCATTTGCAACTCCATTAGGACATGGAACCAACAATCAAGCTGAGGTACAGGCAGCTACTATGGGCATCCTTTGGTGTCTTCAACATGGTTATAGTAGAGTGGTACTGGAGGTGGACTCAGAACTTTTGACTATGTGGTTGAAGCAAGATATCAAGCCTCCATGGAGCATACACAAATACATGGAAGAACTTCAGAATTTAATCCAGTTACTAGACTACTTTCATTGCAAACATGTATTCAGAGAAGCCAATTTTGTTGCAGATACTCTTTCTAAGCACAGCCATAAGCTTGACAATACTCAACAATTCTATAATATGCAACAACTTCCACAAGAAACCAAGGGCTACATCAAGCTGGACAAGATAGGGATGGCAAGCTTCAGGAGAAAAAGATTAAAAAGGATCAAACAACCTCCTTGAACTATTTTTATCTTCAATGTTCTAACTTACTCTTCAAATTGGATATCAATATGACTAGTGATAACCACTTTGAAGGTTCTACAGTTAGGACCATTGTAAAGGGGAGAGTCTCCCCTGCATCTTACCTACCTAGGATTAGAGTAGCCTTTTTCTTTTTCTTTCCTTTCCTTCTACTTTTTGACTGTGCAGGAACTTGTACACATGCAACATATCAATCCATAGTTGGAGGGCCAGCTATGTGTGCTGCATATTACAGCAGTGGCAGGATGGAGCACTTCACCATTTGGAGCTTGCAGCTTGTGGAATTCCTCCATACAACCAGAACTTACATCAAGGGGCTGGTGCTGGAGTGTCAGCAACTGAGCTTGGAATTCCAACAAATTGTAGCATACAAGGAGAAACTACAGCACAGTTTTTGCTGTGCAGAATTTTTCTTGTTCTTTTACTTGTGCAGGTACAATACACAACTGCAACCTCCAAGAACAAGTTCTTCAGCATACAACAAATCATTAGAACATAAAGCAACATCAAGACATACCTGCAACAGATGGACTACAGCTGCAGCAACAGCCATCAAAATTCCAGCACAGGCCACAGCTGCAGCCCCCAACAAAAGCATCATGAAACATCAAATTGAATCCAAACTAGGCAGGAATACAGAAAATACAGTAGTTGCAAAGCCCAAGAAGTTTCAGCTCAAACGGAAATTTGGAGACGTTAGTCGAGCGACCTTGAAAAGGTTAGCCGAATTAAGTCTCCAAATGGAACACTTCACTACTTGGAGCTTCAAGCTTGTACAAAAGGCCTCCAAATGTTGCAAGAACACAGAAAATACAGTATTTGCAAAGCCCAAGAAGTTTTACCTCAAACGGATAATTGGAGACGTTAGTCGAGCGACTTTGAAAAAGTTAGCCGACTTAACTCTCCAAATAAAGCACTTCACTACTTGGAGCTTCCAGCTTGTCCAAAAGGCCTCCAAATGTTGCCAGAACATAGAAAATACTGTAATTACAAATCCCAAGAAGTTTCATCCCAAACGGATAATTGGAGACGTTAGTCGAGCGACCTTGAAAAAGTTAGCCAACTTAAGTCTTCAAATGGAGCAATTCACTACTTGGAGATTCCAGCTTGTCCAAAAGGCTTCCAAATGTTGCAAGAACACAGAAAATACAGTAACTACAAGGCTCAAGAAGTTCCACCTCAAATGGATAATTGGAAACGTTAGTCGAGCGACCTTGAACAAGTTAACCGACGTAAGCATAATGAGGAGGTTGGTGTCTATTTGTTTTTGGTCTTGTTGGCTTGTCTCTATGCATTTGCAGGTATCTGGAGATACATTAAAGCATGTTACAGTTGGGGACATGTTTACAAGCCACAACACACAAAAACTCCAACAACATGCAGCACACAAGGAAAAACTACAAGTCCACAATGGACCTGCAGAACCACAGCACAGTGTTTGCTGTACAGAAGTATTGGAGGTATTTTTCTTCTTGTTCTTTTACTTGTGCAGGTACAATACACAACTACAATCCCAAAGAACAAGTACTTCAGCATACAACCACTTACTTGAACATAAAGCAACATCAAGACAGACCTGCAACAGATGGGCTACAGCTGCAGCAACAGCAGTGGCAAAAGGGTTGTTTTTCTTTGCAGATGCAGGGATTACAAAGTGCATGGTTACACTTGTAGATGCAGCCAACAGATACCATGATACAACACCTGCAACAACCCTCCTGGATTCTGTGCAGGCACACAAGAACCCTCCAATATCCAAGGCTGCTGGGACATCAGAAGCTGCAAAATTCTCGTTTCATCCTCCTTAGCTGATAATCATGATTGCGATGCTGTTGCATACTTCTCTTGGACTTACTTGGTACGACAAGACGAAAAAGGGCAAAGATGAAAAGAGCTTCTTCACCCCATGCAAGATAGAAGGTTCATATACTTGTTCTTCTTCAATTTAGCTATGTATGGTACGTAGCATAGTTGAATAGGACTAGTGTAGGTTACTTTCTTGTCTTTTCATGGAAGGGGAGAGTCTCCCTCATTTATGCTTTCTTAGTCGACTTGTATCGGGAGGAGTCCTCTCATAGGTTTACTGCTTTCTAGTTATAGATAGCTCCTTTTGCTACGGGGATGAGTTAGCCGACCTTAATGCCGACTTATGAACCAACATAGGATCGGAGGTAAGGTTTATGTCCCCCTCCTTGTATTTTTCTATTTTATTTTATGTTAAGGCTTGGGGGTGATGCTCAACCTCTGACTGTGCATGAGAGGTGGGAGCCTCGTGTAGGGTCTGTTCCCTCAAAAAAAAAAAAAAAAAAAAAAAAAAAAAATAGAGAAAGAGAGGAAAATAGCTACGACCATGGCTGCCAAGGTAAGCCCTCGATTTTTCAATCTGTGAATTAATTATCTAAGGTATTTCTCAACTAAGTGAAGTTATTTAATGGAGTAAATTAATAGTTGGAGAAGCAAGGAGATCCAACGATAAGTTCATCAACTTTCGGCAAGCTTCGGAAGCTCGTTTGTTAAGGTATGGCTTGATTCTCCTCTCCCACATTTTGGTAAAGATTTAAGCATGTTATGTATGTGTAAATATGAGTTGGAGACGTGAAAATCTATACGTTACTGCTGAAAAAGGTTGCAGGCCATATAGGGGCTGTTTTGACGATATTCTAATGGGTGAAAGTTTGGCTAGTGTCGTTGTTATTGTGGTGTTGTATTGGGAGTTGTTTTATAGTGCTGCAGGGCTGTAACCATGTCCAAATATGGGTATAAGTGCTTCTGGTTACAACCACATGACACCCCATTTCATGTGGTTAAGATTTTATGAAATAAAGATTGAAAACCGTATTTTGGAGTCGTAGTTTTGAACGGGCTGTTTGGGACTTGTTTTGTATAATGTTGAAGTGGTATAATTGTTTATTGGCTTCTGGTTGTTGTTGTGATATGGATGTACTAATCATAGGTATAATTGGAAGTTCAAATTCTGTTAACTTTTAACTAACTAATAGACTAGTCGAGAAAGGCAAATAAGGAATTAGTTTCTATGGGTAATTGGTTGTAGAATTATAAGATGGAAAGTCGAAGGTCACTAACCTTAGTATTACTTTTGTTTTAAATAGGTTAAAGGAGTAGCGATGCTAGATTGAATGCGATTAACCCATAACAAGTATGTAAAGTTATCTTTCTTCTCTTTTGGCATGTCTTAACCGTAAGTGAGTTGTATATAAAATGTGGGGATAATTCCATTACGAGAACTCTAAGTATGCCTCATAATCCCTATCCACTGCTTGATGTTGGAACCCCCGCAAGAATTGAGTATTTCCTTTCAAGGCTTCTACGTGTTGAAAAGTAGTGTATGTGAAGCTACCCTTTCTTTTCTTTTGGCATGTCTTAAATGTAAGTATTATGTATGTGAAATTGGGAGTTATTCCATTCTGAAGTCTCTGAGTATGAGTTAAGACTTTTGTTCACTTCCTACTGATTAGAACTCCTGCAATAAGTTGAGTCATTACCTTTCAAGTCTTCCATGTGATGAAAAGTAGTACATGTAAAGCTCGTCTTTTCCTACTTCTAGAAATACTGGACTATAGGTAATATAGGACATGGATTTGGAGGTGACTCCATTTATAAGTTCTGGGTATAACTCATGACTTGTAGTCACCGTTGAATATTAAAGGTTTGAAATTAGTTAAGCTACTATTCTCGAGCCTTCTATATAATGAATAGTAAGTGAAGATACCAGCTCCTCTTCCTAAAAGCTCTACAGTGATAAATATTTCTGATTGCATAAGTTGTGTCTCTGATTGCATGAGTTATGTTTCTGATTACATAAGTTGTGTCTTTGGTTACATGATCTATGTGGCATTGTCTTAATACATGTCTATGATTCGTGAGACTCCATTTGAGATGGCCCTAAGGGCATTTAGAGGAAACTTGAGATGACTACTATTCTAATCCTCAAATGATAGTTCATTACGATTGTGTTATTAAGTCGCAGAGGATGATCCAATTGTAGGTGATTCCAACCCTAGTTTCCAAGTGACGGTTCACTTGATGACTTCATTGAGTCTCAGATAATGATTTAAATTTTGTATGGTTTCTCACTACTTTTCTTGTGCATGTTGTTAGTACATCTTTTACTGCATCCCATGAAGGGCCGGGCAGGCATGATATATGATAAAATGATTATTCACCGCATCCCATAAAGGGCCGAGCAGGCATGATATATGATGAAATTATTATTCACCGTATCCCATGAAGGGCCGAGAATGACCGCATCCCATGAAGGGTCGGGCAGGCATGATATATGATGAAATGATTATTCACCACATCCCATGAAGGGCCGGGCACGACCGCATTCCATAAAGGGCTGGGTAGGCATGATATATGATAAAATGATTATTCACCGCATCCCATGAAGGGCCAGGGACGACCGCATCCCATGAAGGGCCGGGCAGGCATGATATGGGATGATATGATGAAATAATGATATCGGGTTCCTCACTAGAGTGCCGAGTATGGTATGATATGTACACTACTCTTTCACCGAGTCCCTCACTAATGGGCCAGATATGATAGATTGGCATGCATATGAAAATATATTGATGTATTTTTCATGTATGAGATGATGTCGTATATGGTGGTATAATGCTGTATATGATGATATGGTAACATCGAATGCCACAGCGGGTCGGTATGTGAGGATGATATACATGACCTCATTTTATAAGATGCAAGTACAATGAATCGTTAAATGTTATACTTATTTTCTGCATCCCTATTTCAGTTGTTATCTCAGTTATGTTATGTTATACTTTATATACTCAGTACATATATCTATTGACCCCTCATTCTCTGGGGGGATGCATTTCATGCCCGCATGTACAGATGTTCATTTCGAAGATCCGCCAGCTTAGGCTTTCCGCTCAGCCATATTGGAAGTGATCCACTGTTCCGGAGCCTAGCATTTTGGGTACTAGTCCTCCTATGTATATATTTGTTTGTTCAGGGGTACGTTGGGGGCCCTGTCCCGCCATATGTTACCATTACTATTCTTAGAGGTCTGTAGACATGGGTGTGTGGTTTATTTAGAGGTTATTTCAATTGTGCCTATACGTTCCATTGTAAATGTTTTTATATTATGGTAGCCTTGTTGGCTTGCGTGCCCTTTCATGATATAGTGCGAATGAAAGAGGTTGCATGTACATGAAAAAGTGTTGACCCATTGGGGGTTTTATCAGAAGTATCACATTCTACATAGCTTAGCTTGACTATAGCTGATAGATACGTATACGGGGGTCTAGGTCGAAACCCAGTCACAGTTTACGGGGTTGGGTCATGACAGTTTGTTAATAAGTTAGTTGGGACTATGTGAATGTGCATCGATTACGGATAGTTGAATAAGGTGAAAATAAAGAACCATTACCCCATGCCCCGCATTGATAACCTGTTTGATCAGCTATAGGAGGCCACCATGTTTTCTAAGATTGATCTGAGATCTGGCTAACATCAGTTGAGGATTAGGGCTACAGACATCCCTAAGACTGCCTTTCGAACCCGCTATGGGCACTACAAGTTTCTTATTATGTCATTTAGACTTACTAATGCCCCTGCCGTCTTTATGGATTTGATGACCCGAGTATTTAGGCCCTATCTTGATTCCTTCGTGATTGTTTTCATTGATGACATCTTAGTGTACTCGCGGAGTAAATAAGAGCATGCGCAACATCTGAGGATCGTGCTCCAGACTTTGAGAGATCAACGGTATTATGATCCAAGCCTAAGGCCTAGAAGTGACACGGTGAATGAGGAATCTAAAGGTACCTCAAACAAGCCTCTTAGCATTCATTTAGTCTTTCGTAGGTAATGACAATTAATAATAAGTAGAAGAAAAAGGGGAAAGCGAGACTAAGAGAGAATATCATAGAATAAGAGTCAATATCAACCTTAGATCATCATACATTTATGTCTAGACATACCTCTACTAATAGACTTGGCGGGGGCTAAGACATGTCCCTAACTCACCCTCAAAATAAGCATCAAGAAAAGCCATAATAGAAGTCTTAATGTTTTGCACAACATAAGTTAGAATAAAAAGGGATGTTGTTCCCAAAACATGGAAATTCACCACAAGTAATCCTTCAAGCTAATTCGAGCTAGCTAGGTTGGGAGGGGGGGACGAGGAGGAGCATCGGTCCCTATATGGTGATAGCATGTAGGCAATATAGTATGCATTAGTACTTTAAATGTACTGAGTATGTAGGTATGCAACATAATAGAAACATTAAGACATTCATAAGGTAAAATACATAAGTGACTGCATGCATGAGTAATAAATTAAATAGCATTTGAAACTTTTATTTGTGGGAAGATGACTATAACCGACATTAAGACCATGTGAGATATTAAATAGAATCCAACATAACCTCCTATGTTGGCCTAGGGTATAACTCTATCAACTTTACATTCATTCTATAACTTTAACTTTAAGGGATTTCGTGGATCCACTAGCCTAAGCCTTCAAGGGCTCCTATGGAGGCACATAGTTAATGAGACAAAGGGTTGCTACGAGGATTTCCTTACTTAATCCCACCTCAATGCATCATTCAGTACTAAGTCAATCCTACGGAATAGTTTAATACTTCAAAATAGTCATAGCATATAGCTTGAGAATTCAAAACATAACATTCGGTAGAATAGCTCCTTAAAACCTTTGGTGATTCAAATATGTAAGAATTGTCTTTATTGCATAAAGAATCCATCATTCATGTCATTTCATCATTCTTTCATTTCATAAGACTCCCTTTTAATTATGGACATTACTTTCATAAACATTCATTAGGAGTCAAAAGTTTTCAATTCAAACTTAATTGAAGGCATAGTAAAACTAGGTGGGTTCTATTCATTTCATCTTTCAAAAATGTTTTTAAAAAGAACTATAAGACCTCGGAAATGTGAAAGGTCTGAAACCAAGGAACAAAGGATGAAATTTTAGAAAGTTGCAGAAACTAGCACCAGAGGCTTACCACGGAAGCCATCACGAGCCGTGGTATATCTCACAGACCGTGGTGAGCCACCATGGTGGAGATTCAGAGACTCAGACCTCTAGGCACGAACCACAAAGAAGGACAACGGACCATGGTATGCACCACGGGCCGTGAAGCCCTCCGTGGTGACCCCTCCCTAAGATCCTCAGAAACTTTCCAAATACAGGGTCCATGAACCACCACCACAGATCATGGTACCTTCAATGGACTATGGTGTGTCCTCGTGGTGGAAACCCTGCAAGTTCACTTGCAGGAACTGCACCATGACCACCATTCACGGCTCTTCATGCACTCCACGGACAGTGAAAGGGGTCTCGTGGTGAAACTTCAGAGACTACCCTGCAGACCTTTTTTCAAAATATTTTCAAGTCCCTTACCATGGGACCCCACCACGGACCGTGGTGAGCATCACACACTGTGAAGGGTCCCCATGAAGCCCATTCCGGTCAGATTTTAAGAGGGAGATTTTAGTCTTTTCTTGTGTTTTAAATTAAAATGGTGTCATTTTGAGGGCTAAATTCTCTCATCTAAATACCCAATACCCTTCTAAGACCTCATTCTTCATACTTCGGCTCAAGACACTCAAATCTTCTCTTCTCAAGCTCTCTAAAGAACTTCAAGGCAAAGCTTGGGTTTCCATCTCAAGGCATTTCAACTCTCCTTTCTTCTTCAAGTTCTGTAGGGATTTTGTGTCCCCAAGGTATGTGGGTTTTTCATCCATGGGTTTTGACACTCAATTTTGGCTCTTCTTTTTTAATTAATTAAGCTTCCATAACAAATAAAAATAAAATTATAATGGCATGAAAATATTTTTTTACATGTCTATTTTAGTATATATTATGTATATATGTATAGTTTCTTTATATAAAATTATTACTTAATTAATTTTATTTTATAATTTTTATTATTATATATATTACATATCTAGACACCTTATGGACATATGTATGTAAAAGGTTATTAATTAAGTTTATTATATAATTATATATATTACACATCTATTTTTAGTATGTATATGCGGAAATTTATATATATATATATATATATATATATATATATATATATATATATTTATATATATATGTCATCTCACTTCTTGGACTTTTAAAATGGCAAGTCTTGGTATGAAAAAAGAAAAAAAGGATAAACTTTGGATCCTTTATAAATCAACTTTTACTTTCCTTTTCTTTTTTTTATTTATTCTTTTAAGGCTACTGCCCCCTCCTTTTTGTCTTTTTACATCTTTTCTCACAACTTTGGTATTTGTCAATCAGTCACAGGCTGGAACAATGTGCATATTTTTTTTCTCAAACAGAAATTCTTCACTTTCAGTCCCATTTGCTTTTTTTTCCTGAATATGAATAGCCTTTTTGAATCTTGGCTTAGCCACGCTCTTTTCTTGTTTTCATAAATGTTATCTTAATAAATAGTCATTCCTCAAAACTTATTTCTTTACTAAGTGAATACATTTATATTTAGGTTTACCCAATAAATTATATTTTTAACATTCATAAGTTACCACATTTTGTTATTATTATTGTTAGGAACGAAAATATTTAGGCGTCATGCGGAAGCTAGCAACACAAACCTCAAAAGATAATGAGTAAGAAGACAAACGAGAAATATATCAAAAGAGACAAACATTTAACATAGTTCAGTCAACCGACCTACATCCACAAGAGGAGATGAGCAATTTACTATAAATATGAGAGTACAAAATATCGAGAGAAATAACTCACACAATTCACGCAGAATAAAAAGAGGTTCACACAAGTAATAACGTATCACTTGTGTCTCACAGTTTCTCTCTCCACACAAAACTCTCAAAGACCCTTATGACTACATTGTAAATACTACCAACTTTAAAGGAATAAGCCTCTATTTATAGAGCATAAACTTTTTTCTATAAGAAAAAAGACTATCCAAATATGGAGACATTGTGTTTTCTTTTTAGGAAAAGGAAAACCTAATTATACTAGGAAAGTCAGGGCAAACACCCAATAATTCTCCCCCTTGACCTGAATTTCTGAGAAAATAAATTTGCTCCACCTTCTTCACATAATTTTCAATAGGTTGCATCTGCGTCTTCAAAATCTCCTCTGCAAAATCTATGTCTCGGCACAGAGAAATTCTCTGAAAAATTTCTCCAACAAAAATATTCATTATTGTCAAAAAGGTTGCGATTAGAACTGGACCCACCAAGATGAGCACCTTTTTTAATCTCTCTCTGATACCACTTATTAGGAACGGAAATAATTAGGCAACTCCCCCTCCAACCAAGGGGCCAAATTGACTTCAAGTGGAGAAACTCTTGACAGGCTTCATGCCTATCGCTGTTCTACAAAACTCTTATTTTTCTGCCATCACCACTTTTGTAAGCATATCTAAAGGATTGTCATTGGTATGTATCTTCTCAACCTCAAATAATTTCTCTTCCACGGCCATTCTAATCCAATAATACTTTCTACTAATATGATTGGACTTAGAATGAAATGTGGAGTGCTTGGTGAGATAAATATCACTCTGATTATCACCGAATAAGACGAACCTTGACTGCTCAAAGACAAGATCTTTCATAAATTCCTTCATCCAAAGTAATTCTTTAGCACCTTCAGTGATAGCAATATATTTGGCTTCTGTGCTGGATAGAGCTATGCACTTTTGTAGTCTAGATTTCCAGGAAATAACCAGAAGTGGATTTTGAATTGTCAAGATTGCCTCCCAAATCAGAGTCTGTGTAGAATACAAATTCAGGCTTGCCACTATCAAAGCATAATGCCATATTTGAAGTGCCCTTCAAATATCTTAGTATCCATTTCACTACATTCAAGTGTTCCTTTCCATTATTAGAGAGAAATCTGCTAACAGTTCAACAACATGTGCAATATCTGGTCTAGTGCAAACCATAACATACATCAAACTACCAATTGCAGAAAAGTGTGGAATACATGACATCTCCTCCTTCTCTTTATTAATAGATGGACTCTAGATCGTACTCAACTTAAAGTGTTTAGCAAGAGGAGTACTAACTATTTTTGCTTCTGTCATATTGAATCTCTTGAGTATCTTCTCAATGTACTACTTTTGGGATAATGATAACTCCTTCTTTCTGTCTCAATGAATTTGTATGCCTAAAATTTTCTTTATTGGCCCCAAGTCCATTGCAAATGATTTGCTCAACTTTTTCTTAAGGAATACAATTTTAGATTTATTTCTACCACAATTAGCATATCATCCATATATAGTAGTAAGATAATAAAATCATCATCAGAGAACTTCTGAAAGAATACACTATGATCTGAAGAAGTTTTCTTGTATCCTTGATTTTCGATGAAAGATTCAAACTTTAAGTACCACTACCTTGGAGCTTGTTTCAAGCCGTACAAGCTCTTTCTCAATTTGAATACATAGTTTTGTTTTCCTTTAACCACAAAACCTTCAGGATACTCCATGTAACTTTCTTCTTCTAAATTACCATGAAGAAAAGCAGTATTGATATCCGTCTTCTCAACCTCTAAATCTAGACTTGCAGCTAAGCCTAGAACCATGCGAATAGAAGACATTTTCACAAAAGGAGAGAAAATTTCATCAAATTCAACTCCCTTTCTCTGGCCTAAACCTTTGACAACTAACCTCGCTTTATATCTAGGTGCAGATGTATGTTGCTCTTGCTTTACTTTGAAGATCTATTTATTTGTCAAAGCTTTCTTACCTTTCGGTAACTCCACTAACTCATATGTGCCATTCTCATGAAGTGACTTCATCTCATCTTCCATGGCTTCTATCCACTTATCTCTATGGGTATCTAGCATGGCTTCATCATAATCTTCAGTTTCTCCCATGTCAGTCAAAAGTATATATTCATTAGGAGAATAACATGTTGACTTTAGCTTCTCCCTAGTAGATCTTCTATAAGAGGTTTCTGGAGCATCTGGAGTAGTCATTTGAACATGAGTTGGTGGATTATCAACTATAACATCGATACTAGGAGCATCTTCAAGTTCTACACTCTGATGATCATTCTGATCTTGATCCCCATCGACATTTGTATCTTGGATTCCTTTATGTGCAAAAGATGTGTCAGTACTAGGAACTGGATTAACATCAATGAAGCTCTCATCAATCTGAGAATCTATTTTCTCAATCTTATTAATATCTTCAATTATTTGGTCTTCAAAGAACATAACATCACGACTTCTGATAAGCTTCTTATCAATTGGATCATAAAAGCGATATCCAAACTCATCTTGACCATAACCAATGAAGATTCACTGCGTAGTTTTAACGTCCAGTTTTGATCTCTCATCTTTTGAAACATGCACACAAGCTTTGCACCTAAAGAATTTCAAGTGATCATATGAGACATCCTTTGCAAACCAAATTCTATTTGAAACATCACCATCCAAAGCAACAGTGGGAGACAAATTGATAACATAAGCAACAGTGTTAAGTGTTTCCTCCCAAAAGGAATTTGGAAGTTTAGCCTCTGAAAGCACGCATCTAACTCTCTCAACAAGAGTTCTATTCATCCTTTCTTCAAAGCCATTCAATTGAGGAGCCTTGGGAGGAGTCTTCTGATGACGAATTCCTTGCGCTTTGTAGTAGTTATCAAAGGGACCAATATACACACCACCATTGTCAGTGCAAATACATTTTAATTTCTTTCCAGTTTTTCTCTCAGATAAGGCTTGAAACTCCTTAAACATATCAAGTACTTAATCTTTGGATTTTAAAGGATATACCCATAACTTGCGAGAATGAACATCAATGAAAGTTGCAAAGTAAAGTGCACTGCCTTTTGACTTCACTTTAAAAGGACCACACAAGTCAAAGTGTACTAGCTCCAGTAGTTCAGACTTTCTTGAAGGAGGATGACTGTGAAAAGAAACTCTTTTCTGTTTCCCAGCTATGCAGTGAACACATCTTTTCACCTTTGCTTATTTCACACCAGCAAGAAATTCTTCTTAGACAAATATGTGATCCCCCTCTCGCTCATATGACTGAGTCTTTTGTGCCACAATTCCGACAAAGTCTCACTTTCTACCAAATTTATAGAGTCCCAAAGAATTGATCCTTATGTCACGTATAAATTTGAATGCTTTCTTCTGCGAGCTACAATTAATGAGCCTTGGTTGTCTATCAAGAATTTTTTAATGGAGGGAAATATGAGCAAGATGGTGTGTTTAAATGGTAGTAACTACAACATATGGAAGAGCAAGATGAAAGATTTACTGTTCATGAAAAAGATGCATCTTCCCATTTTTGCTGCTCATAAATCTGAGAATATGATAGATGAAAATAAATAACACCAAATTTAACGTGGGAAAACCCTTCAAATCGAAGGTTACAACCACGGTATCTTTGAGATCCGAATTGATCCACTATAATAATAAGAGGGTCACAAATATTCTCCTAAATGACTACATAATAATTGTCAAGCAAGGAGAAGCAATAGCTACACCAACAAAATTAATATTAAGAAAAAACCACCCAAAATAGAACTACTGTCCAGGACCTAAAACAGGATATTTTTGACCTTCAACTCTGATCTCCACCGTTCAAATCAAACACTAAGATGCTAGAAATATTCAGTAAATATTTTAGCCGATACAACGGCTAATGAATCGAAAAACACAATTTGAAGGTTGTTGGTCGAAGAGGCAAAACTGTTGCGGAAAACACCCTTTTCTTCTCTCTTATTGAAAGCTCTCTCACAAACCTCTCTTATGTGCCTAATATCTCTCAAAGACACTACGAATTAGCAATTGCATAATTCTCTCAAATCATCCTATTTATAGAATGATACTTTTTTCTAAAGCCAAAATCAACTCCAAATATGATTATAATTCCAATCCTTTTCCAAATAGAATTGGAAACCAAACTAGGAGAATTATTCCAATTCTTTTACAAATAGGATTAGGCCATGGGCCTTTGTCTAGAACATGGGTCATAACCCAATAATTATTTCATACATTCAAATATTTTTATATATCTATTTAGTATATATCATGTATGTGTATATTTTTATGTATATAAAAATTATTACTTAATTAAATTTATTTTATAATTTACTTATTTATATTAATATATTTACACATCTATTTTAATACACCTTATGTGTATACGTATATAAAATATATTACTTAATTAAGTTTATTATATATTTTACTTATTTATGTTGATATATATTACACATCTATTTTAGTATGTATTATATACATGTGGGCATATATATATAAAGTTATTACTTGATAAAATTTATGATTTTACTTATTCAACATATATTACGATTATTAATTAGATGACAATCCATTATATTTTTCTCCAATTTATTTAAAGCATAGTCTTTTTATCCAATTTATTTAGACATTTTCTTGACAATTAGTCATAATTCTAACCTAATTAATTGAATAATTTTTTTGGCCTAATCCTAAATTTCCTAATTTTAATTTCGTTTTGTATACCAATACCCAAAACCTAAAATCCATTCACACTATCCCTCTCTTTCTCTGTCATCCGCCTCTCTTTTCTCTCTTAGCTGCTGCTCCTCCTCCTCAACCTTGCCACTGTCCTCCCAGCCCCCTCAACCTCTCCACTACAGCAACACCAAGCCTGCAAGCAGCCACACCTCATGAGACAACAACAAGCAGCCCACGTCCCTCTCCTTTGAGCTCACACGACAACAACCCTCGCCAACCACCAGTTAACATCCACTCCAAATTATATGAAGTCGACCAACAGCCACCAACGAGCAGCCAGCGACTCTGGCAAGCAATGAAGACAAAGCACCGTCAAGATAAAAGGTCATGATAATCCAGTTAAAGACGGATCTGTACAGATCCGTCATGGGTATGTTAATCTAATTTATTTCTCTTTATTACTTTCTTCTTCTATCAATTCATTGAGTCTCAGTTTATTGCTCCGAAAGAGGTAATATTATCTCTTCTCGTATCTCATTTTCATTTATTTTCCATTCAATGAAGCAACTATGTATATTTTCCTATTTGAATTCGTATTAATCTTGTGATATGTGAAATATGGGTGGAAGTAGTAATGAACATGTTTTCTCTTGAGTCTCCATTCATTGGTGCATTTTTCTTGTATGTATAATGGATGACTTCAAGGTATCATTGCACTCTTCTTCTTCTTTTTCTTTTATTATATTTTTGTTCAGTTCATATTTATTTATTTAATGAGTCTATTTATATTGCTTTATGTTACAAATTTAGCCAGAAAACGTTTAAAAGCTTATTTATCAATTATTGGTAGTAGGCCCTTTTAACATGAGTTTTGAGATTTTTTGGCAGAGTTAGTTGTCTTTTAACTTGACTTTTTCATTATTTTGAATCGATCTGAATTAATTTGGTTGTTGAAAATTTTGATCGATTGTGTTGTTAAAAATATTAATTGATTTTATTATTGAAATTTTGTCACCTCCCTTTGAAATATGTGTACTTCCTATGACTTATTTGGAAAAAGAAAGTCTGACTAAAATGGGGATGAACCATTTTTTCTGAATTTTCTTATTTTTCTTGATTGTCTTTTTATAACTATAAAAGAAGACCTCCCATCTGTATTAGAGGAGACAGAAAAAGACACACAGAGAAGAAAAGACACACACACACAAACAAAGAAGAGAGAAAATATGCACAAAAAGAACAACACAAGAACACAAGCATAGAGAGTAGTGAAAAAAAATAAAAAAAAAATATTTTTACTTTAATTTTTTTTACACCTAAAACGAAAAAAAAACAAAAAGAAAAGGGTTTCTTGCGTACTTTAGTATTCTGTTTCTAGTTCTTGGCATCGTTGTTCAGATTTTTATTTGCTTATTCCTCCTAACCGAAATATCCAGGTTAATCTCAACTTTTTTTTACATGTATGAATCTATTATTTTTGAAATGTATTCTTATCTTTATTTGATTGCTTTGTTAAGGTAAAATTGTATAATTATGATGTACCTCTATATTATTAGTGTATTGCTTGTATTTTTTTATGGTTTAGCAGGGTTTGAACTTCAAAGTTCAAGACACGAAGAGTTGCGAGCGAAAGTTTAAAATGCCATTATTTCGTTTTACATCTTTTATATTATTTTATTCATTTACCTTTTATTTTAGTTTGTAATAATATTGTAAACTCTACTCTGCATAATAATAAAGAATTGGACACCGTCTAAAGGGGGGAGGAAACTACTTACTACTTGATATTTTTTTTTATCATAACTTATTTGTGTGCGTCTGGAAGTATGCCTATATGAATATTATTAAAATATTCAATGATGTGTGTTTAAATTTTATCAACAATTATGGTTTTTTGTTTTTAAAAAAGCATGCAATTTTTAGTGGTGGACATCATGATTAGAATTTTTATTTTTGTGGTGTTTGGTAATGTCTTTAAAATTATTTTGTTTTTTTTTCAAAAAAAAGGGTAAACTAGTTTATGCTTTAGAAATCATGACCATAAGTAATTCTTTGTCTATTAAATCAAATCATAAAGCCACTCATACAACTTGCAATATCATGATCATACCTATCTAGATATCATGGAATTATTCATATAAATTGAACTGAGTCACGTCAGCATCTTTCATTTAGATATTATGTTCATAGGATTTCTTTAATGTTTTTTAGCATGTTTAAAATCATATGGAATTCATTAGTATCATGCTTAGATCTAATTTAAAGTAATAGTTTTTAATAAGTTAGTCTACCAATTTTATTTTAATTAAAAAGAGATCATTATGTATATCGGTTAGAACACTGAGTCTTAATTTTACTATCATCATTGTGCATTTAAAATATATCATTTAGTTTTAACTCCTTGAAATATATTTTAGCATATATTAAATAATAATTTTTCCAAACTTGTGCCTTGTTTGAGTCAAATCACCGATTGTCATATTATTAAAATTTTAAGAGTTTAGTAGTCAGATTTGTACTAAAGCATATTATTAGCCTAAAAAATTTAATTCCAATATTTTTATGCAGTGTAATCTATTATAAAACTCAGTCTCAACATATCATGTGAATTGTCAATATGCTAATAATATCCTGCCTATAGGATGTAAGTTTGTTACATGTTCATTCAGATATTATAAAAAACTCTTGGCATGTCCATTCACATAAAAATCTTGTCTATAGGATTCATTAATATTTTTAACATGTTAATTTATATAGATATCATATCTAGGATTTAATAAGCATTTAGTATGATACTTTAATAAATACAATGCCTATTGGTCTTTTCAAAAAAAAATTAGAATATTTATGTCATGTAGAAATGATGCCTATAAGATTTACTATAGTTTCGAGCATATAGAAATTATGTTGATAAGAATATTTTGAGTCTATGATGTCAATGAGATCTAATAATATTTTCAGCATATTTAATCATATAACAATCATGTCCATAAGTATTTTAATTCTAACATGCCGGTTAAATGGACATTATGTTTACATACCTTTATAAATATTTTTAGCACAATATTATATATATAAATCGTGGCCATAGGATTCTAATAAATATTTATCATGTCATTCTATTTTGAAACCATGCCTACAACTTTAATTAATTTTTCAGCATGTCATGTTATGTTGAAATCATGCCTATAGATTTTCATCATTTTCAACATACTGATTCATATAATATCATGTCTATATAGTATCATTCACTTTCAAACATACTAATTCATATGGAAATCATGCCTATAGGATTTAATAAATATTTCAGCATTTTATTTGTATAAGATCATATCTAGTGGCCTAAATATAATTAGATATAAATTATTCTTGTATGTTTAATAATACACTTTTATTTTAATTTTTTTTTATTTTAATGTTGACTTGTGATTTGTGACGCACACATTCATTATGTTCAGACTGTTCACTATCTATCTGTGTTTTCAAGCATGTTAATTAATTAATCTAGAGGCTTACTTGAGACTTTATATGCTAACTACTCATCTTATTTGTTTTGTTTGACGATGTGTATAATTAGGAAACCTACATTTTCTTTTAGTCTAGAACCTATCTAAGTAGTAAATTCAATGCCTCTTGAATATCAAGTTGGGGCGCTAGGCACGCTTTAGGACGTTAGTTTTTATTTCTTTTAGCTCGATTTAGGATTATAATAACAAATGAACATAGGAGGGATAGGGGTAGTTAGGCCCTTTGGAAATAATGGAAGTTGACCCAAGCAGAAACACGACAAAACTTTATATATTTTTTCTTCCGATTAATAAGTCGGTGATGATCTGAAGAAGATAAGAATGTAGATATTTTATTTTCTGTCAACTTTTAAATATTTTAGTTTGTATATATTTGGGGTAGTTTAATAGTTTAAAAAACTTAATAATTTTTAGGCATCACTAATTTTATTTGAAGTTTCAACCAAATTATATTTATTAAATATTACATATCAATATATCTACACTTGTCCATTATCTTATTTACTTATTTATTTATTTCTTTTATATTGTGTCTGCAAATAAAGTAACTAGTTCTAATACTCGATATTCATATTAATTACCATAAATTTAGGTAAGCATATTTATTCATGACCTTAAACATACATCTATATTTCAATATATAAAGTTTCCATACATTTCAAGTATATTTCGTTATTATTTATTTTTACCGTACGATAAATATATTACTATTAAATTTGTTCAATTCATATTATAGACGTATATATGGCATGCCTTGTATTTTTTCTCTTTCCTTCTCAAATTAATGAATATTTTCTTATCATTATTTTCTAAGGAAAGTAAATGAATAAAATATCCCTAATAATTTTTCTAAAACTAAATTTAAGGACTATCTCTGGACAGGCTCTGAGGGATACTTAACACCTTCCCCTCAAGTAACCAAAACCCTTACCTAGAATCTCACCGGTTTCGCAAATCAAAACAGAGTTTACACTTACAATTTTCAAAAAATGGCTTTCCTAATATTTTTCTTAAAATTAGGTGGCGACTCTAAACGATTTCCAAAATCAGAGGCATAGCCACTTTATGTTGTAAACTATTTCGACCAGTTCGAAAATAGGGTGCAAAAGCTTGACCACTCTGTTGGGGAAAGCCCATGTACTTAGCATTTTAGGTTTTAACCTTAGTAAATTTTAGTTTTAGAATTAAGGGATATTTATTTAATATCTTTCTATTATTTGCTTTAATTATTTAATCATGATTTGTTATATCACTCCTCATTTCAAGGGACGCAAGCCAAATCCAAACTTGCGCTCCTTATTTGTTTGAAAACTCTATATGTTATTGCTTTCTTTACACCGTCATTTGCACTTTCTATCGAGTCCTTGTCCATACACAATACACACACTATGGTTCACGCGTGAAGTGTCTCACACTCTCTCAAACCTTCTTTTGGAATCCTTAGTTTAGGAGTTGGCACAATAAGGTTAGTGTGACTTCTCGCAAACATCCAGTCCCACTCTTGAACATCTAGGAAAAATCTTACTCTAGAAAGTAAGTCATGATGCATACACCTCAGGCGAGGCGATCCAAGGCATCGTCTTTGCGATTAGGAAAGCCACCCTTTGCCAAAGGTTACACCTTAGACATTACAAGTATTACACAGCCGAATACAGGCATTATATTACAAGTATTACACCACCGGATACAGGCGTTACATTACAAGTTTTAGACCGCCAGATATAGGCGTTACATTGCAAGTTTTACACCACTAGATACAGGCGTTACATTACAGCCGCCAGATACAGGCGCTACATTACAAGCTTTACACCGCTAGATATAGGCACTACATCATAAGCTTTACACCTCTGGATACAAGAATTACATTACAATCACCCCGCCAGTCGGAGGATTTACATTACAAGATTTACACCGCCAGATACAGGCATTACATTATAATCGCCCCGCCAGTCAGAGGTTTTACATTATCAATGACTTGCTTACATCGCATTCATCCCACAAAATAGAGATATCAACAATCGTTTGGACATCTACACTTTACTCTTTACATTAATATTTCAATTTATTATTTTTGAACCACGACAGGTACTTTTCACCCTTTTACCTATTTTGCAGGACAACATTACAACGTGGAACTCCCTCTAAGCAGCAAACTAGGGCAAGCTAGTGGAATATCAAACATCCCTAGCTACGTCAAAGATTCTCTTTCAGAATTTAACTCGACTCAATTTTCAAAGTTTGGATTTGAATTTTATTTATAACTCTTTCAAATCTCAATATCACCATAACTCGATACTAGGGCAATTTGTTTTGAAAATTCATGTTTTTTTTTCTACCATATGTCTTTAGTAGAAATTGCTACGGAGCATTTCTCATACCGAGTTGTTCTTTAGAATTACATCCGACTTGATTTCCCCACAACTTGGGATATACAGGTAACCTCAGTTTGAGCATGATCGTATTCTTTTTATTTGTGCTAACATCTTCGTACGTCATCACCCAAAAGAACTCAGTATTACCAAACTTTGATACTGGGCAAATTTTAAATTCGATCAAAATTTACTATAATTCTACCTTCTTGAACTACATATGGCCTGATTTCTCATAAAATCTAAAATATGTAGGCAACTCAGAAGACAGAATTCGGCCATAACTCCATAAAAAATAACCTTCGTGTCAAATGGTTTGTTATGCCCCGGGAGGGTACCCTAGATGTGGCCAACACTCAGAAACCATTAATGGCTCCCAAACGAACCACTTGGACTGATCACACATCCATTCATTCATTCAATCAGCGAAATACTTAAAATAAAGATATAATTAGGTGGGAAATTTCAATCAACAATCTAGCTCAAAGAAGAAAGGCCATGGGCCAACAAATATAACTCCAATCTATATCATTAAAATAGTCTAACAAGAGCAATTCAAGGAAATAAAATACTCAATCGACCCATAACTATCTAGTCTATGAAGCCTCCATCACTACTATCTAATTGGTGCAAATGATAGGTTCATATCTACCTCAAATCAGAATAAAAAGACTAAACTCAACGCAAGGATAACATAAGTGGTATCATCCAAATATAGGAGAGGACTCACCAATAAGCTGAGTATGAACAGATCCTCAATGGTGCGCTTATTGATGATCTCTTAAATTTGTCTCTGCATCATGAAATGATACAGGTCCAAATGAACGTCAGTACGTGGAATGTATGAGTATATAATATGGCAAAATGAAACATGCATCAAGGTAGAATAATATCAGTCCAGATATATCAAGTTAGAAAGATAAGAGAGACTCAATCAAGATGTCATAAGTCTAAAGTAAGAGTACAGTTTAGACAGAGACTAATCATCTACAATCCAATCCAATTCAATCCAATCATATACAATCCGATCCAATCCAATTAGATACAATTCGATCCAATCCAATCATATACAATCTGATTCAATCCAATCAAATACCATCCAATCCAATTATATAGCATCAACTCAACGAATAAAGTAGAAAGGCTCAACTCAATAGACACGTGAATTAGAATTTAGAAATGTTTTACAAATTGACTCAATCAACTACAATACCAATCAAACCAATCACATCATATTCAATCAAATCAATAATAAACTCAAAGGGCTCGACTCAACAGGTATGTAAATTAAAATTTAGAAATGTCTTTCAAATCGACTCAATCATCTACAATCTCAATCGAACCAATCATAGCACGCATAATACACTCAAGTTGAGAGTTTCTCTTATCTAAGAACTATCACTTATGAGCCAATGATAGTACAACAAACCGACGTTATTTCCACGTCCGTTCATACCTTGCCAGGGTAGGAATGAATCAACAATCATGCATCCAAAACCAATCAAGTCCTGTCATGTCACGACAGTAATTTGGGAAACATCCGACTTTAACAGTTCAATCCTCTCCTAAATTTGGCGACGTAGTTATTAGGTTTGAGTTATTACTTACTCTTATCCAATTCAGTGCTCGATACTCCTGCCAAGACTCAATGCTCATAAAACTCTATCCAATCAGTTCAATCTAGTCATTTCAAAAGTCTCATTGGACCTTTCTCAAAATTTAATCAATCTGATCTCATTGGACCTTCTTTCAAAACTCAATTAATTTTAATTATCACTTTATTCAATTAGGCAATCCTTTCAAGACTCATTCGTGACTCGTCAGGACTCTGAGTCAACAATCATTAATATTTTCATTTAGGACATACTTTCAACTCAATCATGCAGTCCCATCGCTCTTCCTCAAAATGATTATTTATGTCACGGAAATATTCATGTTTCAAAGTAGTAAAATGCTTAAAGACATCAACTTGACTCCTTCTTAAGTCATCCTCTTTTAAAACATTCAAAATCATGCTTTCAAACTCAATCAATGCAGTAACTATTAAATGCATTTGAAATATAATTTTAACTCCTCAACTCAATCTAAAAATAGATGTTTTAATATGAAGATGCTCAACTCGTTTATATTCAAAATACTCATACTCAAAATAATAATTAATAAACTTCTCAAACTCAAGTCATATTTAAACTCTTTCTAAATCAAAGATGAAAATAATCATTTTTTAAACTCAAAATAGTGTCACGACCCTAAATGGGCTATGAGTGACACCCACACTTATCCTCCTAGGTGGGAAAACCAATGCTACAAACCCCAACTTAGGTTAGCGATTCAACTTATGGAATACTACAATAATGCGGAAGCCCAACATTACAAAGTAAGAAACAACAATCCACTAGGACCTATTACATATCATTCCCAAAACCTGAAAGTCATCATATAAAGGACATCTAAATTTTAAAACTAAGTTTGGAAATATCAAACACCAGAATAAATAAATAACATAATGTGTCCAAAAACTAAGGAAATCATGCCATGACCGAGGGAATCCAACATGAGCTAGAAGGATAGCTCACCCTACAATCTAATATACTGGAGACTGATTAGAGCTGAGGGTGAGTCGAAATCGATGGTACACACATTGCACTCCATAAAATAAAATAAAGAAAAATACAAGTAGGGGTCAGTACGGGAAAACATGTACTAAGTAGGTATTATCGGCTGACTCGAAATAGAAATCAATATGCATAAAGTAATAGCGGAAAATCAACCATAGAACTTAACGGGTGACAAACAAGAAGATCAAGATCAAGTGACAACACAATGACATAATTAAGTAATCAGTCAATAATATCAAGAACATACATGAGGAATCAGGACTCAACACCACGCTCTTTTGGAAAATGGGTTATTTGAGATTGGGTATTATTAGGACATTTAATTTATTTTCCTTTAATATTATCATGCTAGAACGTGACACCTGATCCAAATATACTGTATCGAAATGTGACACTCGATCCAAATATACTGTGTCAGCTCATGACACCCGATTCAAATATATCATTAGAACATGACATCCGATCCAAATATACCATGTCGGAATGTGAAACCCAATCCAAATATAATTAATTTATCATTCTTTATTATCACATCCCACTTCATTAACAATATTTTATCAAACCTTCTTTATTCAAGGCATCACTTTTGTTAGAAAAAGTTTAAGATTATGAATTTCACGGTATCGGAATTGCAGACCAATAAAAACAATATATCAATCATTCAAACCACAACAATCAAATGCATAGTAAACTTCACAAATTACTCAATGACTATCAATTGCTATAAAGAGTCTATTTATGATATAGAATAAATCATAATCTACCTCCACTGAAGAACTAAAGTCAAACAAGCTAATTCACCGGTGATTTCTCTTACTTCGATGCCTTAGAACGTTCCCAATCTAACAAGTATACAATATTCGTAAGTAAACGAATCCATAGACACCCATATTATATATATGTTTAACCTAAACCCAACAACTCACACAACTCTATAATCAATTTCCCTAAAACTCAAGTCTGGGGTTTCAATTTCTCAAGTATTAAAAATCTAATGGCATTCATATAATATAATACACCTAAAATTAATTACATATCTCAATATATCAAAACTTGAATTATAATATGATAACCATAAGAACAATTTAAATCAAAACCAAATTACGTAAATTAACATCTAAACCACAGAATGAAAAATTAATAAAATCTAACAATAATAATGTACACAAGAATCCAGCTAAATGCAACAACTATACTTCACATTACAATACCCCTAATATATATAACTTGTAATCATTACTCATGAAACCCAAACCCCAATTCTAGAACGCTATTAGTAGTAGCACAACTTTAAAATTGAAATTTTGATTCCTTTCTTTCTCAACTTCAATAATAAAAATAATATCCTATATCCAACTATTGGTTATATATATATTCTTTTACCTGAAGCTTTCAATTGTTTCTTTTCGGTGTTCGCTTCCACACATGGAGGTCTTCTCCTTTTTCTTTTCTTTTCTAAAATTCTTATGTATTAAAAGTGATAAATACCCCTAACCTATTTTAATAATATAAGACAAATAGTATAACATATTAAATAAATTATAAATTTAGCCTACCAACTAAATTAAGGTCTAAATATACCCATCAACTAAATAACCGTAGTTATCATATAGTCCAAAATTCTATCTAAAATTTATGGGATGAGTATTTTATGGAATAAGAAGATCTAGTACTCAAAACGACCTAACAGGTCGTTACAAATAGTGCATAAATAATTTAAGCAAAAACATTCCCAAATCATTTTTATAACTCCTTCTCAAATAATTATTTATACTCAAAATACTCATAAGACTCCAATCAAATCAAATTATGCAACTTATATCATGTAGTCACATTAGACTCCAATCCACTCCATCTCAAATCATAATCATCAAAATTACCTCTTCATCAATCATTTTATAATAAAAAAATAAACATCATTTACATCATCATCAAACATCTTGCTCCAAAATCCTCATTTAACTCTATGCTCAATTTCAACAAACTCATTAAAATATGCATCATCTTACTTTGAAAGAAATACTTTATTTATATATGAAAATCATCAATCTCAACCTCAAGACAAATTATGAAAAAAATGAAATCTCATCTTGGGTTCATGTGAATAAATGCATGAATGTATATCTGAAATACTCAACTCAAAGACATTATCAATATATATGAATTGATGTATAAAAACTCGATAAATTTTTTAGATAACTCAAGAACTCAATTCATGGAACCTCAAAACTTAACTCAACTCGAATCAATGAAGACGTAGGGAATGAGGACGAACTCGGTCCAACATTGTGATTAGCCTTACATACCTGGAATGAAGATTATATCATCGAAAATCAAAGACCTAGCTTGATGATCTTGAATCCTAGCTCTTATTCTCCTTCCACATATCTTCTATCAAAATCTCTAGGGGTGAATGAGAAGAAAACACCCCTAGGATACTGATAAGGGGCTGATTTTAGCCCTAAAATGAAGTGGATTAAGTAGGAAAAGGTAGGGAAAAGACCAAAACGCCCCTCCTAAAAACTGAAAATTGGCAGAAATTTGAACTAGGGTGGAACAAGTCCACGTCACGGATTTGTTCCCCCATAGTTCATTTTTTTCCAAAATTTAAAGTTGAACCAAAATTGGCCAAGTCCGCGACGCAGACTACTCGCGTATCCTTCTGGTTAACTGGACATAATGTTTTACTCCGAACATCAAAAAATATAATCTTAGTGGTGTTAGACAGAAGAATCGAATACCTTTAATTTGATAGGCCATGGGTCACCCAATTCGTTATATTCTAGAAGATATGTTCGTTTGAAGTTGACCTTTATACGGTCACATTACGAAAACTTAGCCAATAGAAATTCTTTGGGCTTGACTTGATGTTAGAGATCACTTATGACCCTAAGCCACATCTAATACTCTTCAAATACTTAGAAATTGATCCTAACTCATATATACTATAAGAAGTCATTTAGTTCGAATCTATACGCATATGAAAAATGGTTCGAGTCTTGGCAAAAAAAAAATTGGGGTGTTACATGGTTGCTCAAAAGATGTTTTGGTTGGCGATCCAATATTGGTTTGTGTAAATATTTCATTGTACACGCCTTCTTTATTCTCCTCCATGGACAAAGAAAGGGGCAAGCTGTCGACATCCAATTGTGGCTCTTCATTTTTAATTAATTAAGCTTCCGTAACAAATAAAAAAATAAACTGTAATGGAATAAAAATATTTTTTACTTGTCTATTTTAGTATATATTATGCATATATGTATAGTTTCTTTATATAAAATTATTGCTTAATTAAGTTTATTTTATAATTTTTATTATTATATATATATTACATATCTATACACCTTATGGACATATGTATGTAAAAGGTTATTAATTAAGTTTATTATATATTTATATATATTACACAACTATTTTTCGTATGTATATGTGGACATTTATATATATATATATATATATATATATATATATATATAAAACAACAATAATAATAACAATACTAATAACAATAATAACCACAACAACAATAATAATAATAACAACAATCATAATAAGAACAACAACAATAATAATAACAACAACAATAATAATAACAACAACAATACCAATAACAACAACAACAATAACAATAGCAATAATAAAATGAATAACAACAATAATAACAATAATAATAACAATAGCAATACCAATAGCAATACCAATAACAATAACAATAGCAATAACAATAGCAATAGCAATAGCAATAGCAATAGCAATAGCAATAGCAATAGCAATAGCAATAGCAATAGCAATAGCAATAGCAATAGCAATAGCAATAGCAATAGCA